>NC_082381.1:1156477-1456477 GCF_027477595.1 Haemorhous mexicanus
TCTCTACTCAAAAACCCTCCTCCCATCACATCTTCCCAAACTTGGTACCTATGAGAGATTTCTTGGCAATGCAGTCTCTGTCTGGGAAGCTGCAGTTTAGCCACACGCCTTTCACCAGGCATGGAATGATTTATTAATAAATTATATGCACCAAGCTGATGTCTGCAGGTATTTCTACATTTCTAGAGTGTAGTTGTATGTGCTTTGATGTGCCCTCCTGGGAATCCCTTTTTCTCAGAGAGGGAAACTTCCTACGCATAAAGACAATGCATTAGTACTAAGAAATAAAAATCCAACTTAGTCATTATTATAAATCAGAGCAGAATCCCAGGGATGTAACCTGTAACACGAACTAAACTATGTGGTTGGTGGAGATTGAAAATGATAGGAATAAAGGAATTTTAAATGTTATAACAATTTCAATCCTATGGAAAGAGTAAGAATGGAAATTTGGGTATCTATTGGTATTTCCTAGATTGGTAGGAAAATACCTGAGTTGGAATTTATTTTTTGCAAAATTCTTCTTTACTTAAACTTTCAAATGTTTTCAAAGTTGTCTCTTCAACTGCAATTTAATCCTCAAAAGGAAGTGTGGTATCTGAAGGGTTACAATGTAATAACAGTTGGAGAAAAAACATATTTTAACAGCAATCATTAGAAATGCATTTTATTGCATCCCAGACTAATATCTTACATAATGCTGAAAAAATATTATTTTAGAGCTGTTAATCTATAAATGTTCTCTAATAATCTGGATGGTGGAAAACACTTTCCAAATTGACACTAGGTTGAGATGACTTTTGAGGTACATCTGAATAAGGACATAAAAAGGAACTGTCACGCATTAAAAGCATAGGCAAGGAAAATATCAATTTTTTGCCTTTAAAACATAATCTGCTACAGTTGAAAAACAGTAATAATAAAGCTGTTTCCCAAAGGAGAGATATTTGGACATAACAGTGAGAAAGATGACAGAGTAAATACGAAAAACAAGTTACACAAATCTTCAATGTGAGATATCAAGAAAAATGCCAAAGACCTGGGTGTCATCACAGGCAGGATACTGTTTCTCAGCATCACGGTGTTGTAATGTGGTTACAGCACAGGACTGGAAGATCTCCAGTCAATGTCCCCAGGGCTAATGACTTTTTGCATGATTATGGAAAGTTGCTTTTAGAACAACTTGAAAATATCTCATCTATTTCTCACAAAATCAAAGATGACAGCATTAAAACAAACACATGGAACACTTCACACATCAGACACGCAAATTTTAAACTTAACAGCATGGGTAGCAGTAATGCTGACTTGCCACTCTCTAAGCATTTGTTAGCTATTAGCAGTTAATTTGTCACAAGTGTGAAGTTCTGATGCAAGCCTAGGAAAGGAATGTGCCTCTACAATTTCATTACCATTTTACAGTGTTGTTTTTGTGAGTGGGAAAATTAACTGAACATATAAAACAAATATGCCAATTTTCTTTATCTTCTAAACAAGCGATGAATAGATTGTCTGATGGAGCCAGTGAAATAAGATGTAGAATAAAAAATATAAAACAAAATCAATAAATAATATATTTAGCCAAGTGTATAGTCGAACATATTAAAAATTAAAAAAAATTACTGAAGCCTTACTGTGCTTTAATCCAAGGCAAAATTTTTATTCAGCCTCTTTTCAGGAAGGAAAAAAAAACTGGTGAGAAGAAATACAACAGTCCATTCACCAGGACAGCAAAACTTTCAGCTGAGCTTTTTTTCTCATACTGCATTTCATACTAACTGTACACCAACCTTCTCAAGGTGGGCAATCCAACTCTTGCTCTTAAGTCACTAAAGCAAATCGCAAGTAAAACTTGTACAGATCAGCTCCTGTGCTCTGGAATTAAACCTAAATTAAATCAAGGCTAGTATTGCCTTGGAAGAGTTTATAGCTACCTAGACATACCTAATGAAAAGCACTACTTTGTCTCCTTTAGAAACTGAAGCATATAGGGCTCTTTAGACTTCAAGACTCCCCTGCCACATAAGCAAAATGTTCTTTTTATAACCAAATGCCAGTTCTTTTTATAACCTCTCAACCAGGTTAGTCGAGAGGCTGTGGAAAGGGTGGAAAATCCTAGAACAAGGAGGTTACAAGCAATTCTGGCAGTCTCTTTTTGTACAGCTTAAAGAATACAGAAGAAAAGGAGACTCAAGGGAGACCTTATCACTCTCTGCAACTCCCTGAAAGGAGGATGTAGCAGATGGGGTTGGTTTCTTCTCCCAGGCAACAGCAAGATGACGCAGTCTTAAGGTTCAGCAGGAAGGGTTTAGACTGGACATTAGCAAGAATTTCTTCAGAGAAGGAGTGATGGGGCATTGGAATGAGCTGCCCAGGGAGGTGGTGGAGTCACTGTTCCTGGAGGTGTTTAAGAAAAGACCGGATGTGGCACTCAGTGCCACCATGACAAGTTGGTGATGGATCATAGGTTGTACTTGATGGTCTTTTAACCTAGTTAATCCTGTGATTCTGTAGCACAAAGACTTGGTAAGAACCGAATACCTGTCTACACTTTTCTCATTCTTCATCTCTGAGATTAGATAGCTTTATCACTTTGCTCATGACATACAGAAAAAAAGAAACAAAAGCCCAAGTTCAAATCTTGGCTAGCAAAATGGTAAGTGGAACAACTACGTTAAACATCTCAATGAGGGGAAAAGGACAAAATCAGGAATGTGTTTTTATACAAAAAAAAATGGAAATACTTTTTAAAAATAGATAATTTAGCTAATTCTTTACACTTGGGATTACTGGTTCAACACAAAATTTAAATTCTCTGTTCCTAATTCTCTGAGTCTACAAAAGTCTCACTGACTAGAACCCAGTCCTACAACTGAAGATTTTGCAGTATCCTAAAAATATTGCTTGTTTAACTTTGAATAACAGCAGAGTGACACTGTACTCTTGCCCAATAAAGGTATCCTTGAAACTTCCCAAGGCAACTGCTAAAAATAACAAACAGAATAAACCACTTTCCCAGTACATCTCCTCCTTCCTTGGGATACTGGCCCTCTCTCACATATTAATACTGCCAGAAGATGACAGCAGTAAAGTAACCTACATTGGGTCACTCAAGACTTCAGGTATCTCTGGCTAAAAAAAGACGTACCTTGCTTCTTTGGGGAGAAAGTATAAAGGTAGGCATATGGCTGCCCCTCTATAGTTTTCTTGAAAGACTTGACACAAACTCTCATGTAAGTAAAGAAAGACAGAAAATCAAGTATATTTAAATGAGCAAAAATTTTTGCAGACAGCTTCTTATACTATTTTAACAATATTTTATTTCACTTTAATTTACCCTTGTCCATCTCAAAAACAAAACATGAAAAATGAAAATGAAAAATTAATATACCTGACATAAGTATACTCAGGATGAGATTTGAAAAATTATGCCTCACAGTAATTCTTCATGTAAAAATATGGAAAATGAGCATAGTTTCAGGTTTTGCCTTTTGAGTCTAAAATTAATCCTAATTCGGGAACAAGGCCTCAGATTGCCAGCCAAGTTAGTGTCACTCCCAATGTTAATTTACACAAATCAGAAACTCTTGGTATGCTTTATGAATGGTTCCTATTAACTTAATCTTCTGGTTCATATAATCTTTCACTAATGAACTGTTATCAGTGTTTCTGAATATATGGCTATCCAAAGTCAATGATCTATACAATTTTCAATAGTCTTTGAAAGCTTTAGAGTAGGAACTGGAACACGACAGAATTATTATTTTGGCTACACAATGTATTTGCTATTCCAAGGAAAGTCCACCCATATTTACTCAAGATACCCTTAGAAAACAAAGTCTTGGACACAATGAATAAAGCATGTTAGAAAGTTGCTGCTAAAAATTCCAAAGGTACCACCTAGAGTGAACACTCTTATATATGGGAAAGGTTACTATATACTGGCTGCACTATGATTTCTGTGCAGTAAGAAAGCTTTGGTTGAGATGGATACAAGTGAAGCAGTTTGTCATCTGTTTTTGAAAACGTGATTAACTAGACCACACAAATTTGATTCTGCACTTGCAGGTATTTCATCACTTTTACTATAATATCTAAAGTATTAAAAAAGTAATACTTTTTGGATGTAAGAAGAGACTTCCATTCTCATTCTACTGAAGAGGTACCAAAAGCTTGATCTGTAAATCTGAGACTAAAGGAAACACCTCTACTAGAATAGCCACATCTTAATAAAAACTTTCAGGCCAAATATTTAGGTTCTACACATTTTTCTTTGTTCTGTAAGCAAATCACCATATAACTTCTGTTAACAAAGCCAGGAGTAAAACTTTGGACTGCAGCTTCTTAGCAACCTTGCTAACAAGCTAGCTAACTATATTTAAGCCGGTGAGAGGCAGAAATATTTCAATGAGAAGCAAGAATGTTTTCTTCCACATTACTGCTTGCTTATGGTAGTTGCTTGCTTTGTGAATTAAAAGACTTGATACCACAACCTAATTGTGCATGAAGAAACCAAGTAATGTAATTTATTTGGTTTAAGATTTTCATCTATTTGTTCTTATAGCTGCCAAGTTGATTTCTAAGGTTTCAGAGGTCCTTGACCTGCTTTGGAGATAGTTTCCTAGGTATTTGAAGTATCCTATAGATGTCTACATACCACAATTTCCTCTGACAAATGTATCTGCTGCTGTTACATGTAATACCTAAAATTATATGAGTTAAAGGAATCAAAGGAGTAAAGTTGGTTTTCTACTTCTCTTCTTTTTTTTTTTTTTTCCACCTCCATTGCCCTGCCAGTTATGTGACGCTTTACAAAGGCAAATGGACCAGCATGGCAACTGCGGGATCAGTAACTCTGCAACAGCTCCATGTTTGAATACTTCCCTGGACTGTAGGATCCTCATACCAGAATGTGTCTACTACAAATGCAAAATGCAGCTTATACTACCAAAGATCCCATGGTCGACCTAACGGTGAAACTAAGCTTGCAGGAATAATGCTTCAGATATCTGCTGCCATAAAGAAGCCTTCCAAAACTGTTAGTTACTGAACTCCTGAGAACTAGTACATTTTTAAAAGGCTGAGACATTGACCCTGGTAGACTGCTAGCTCCCACCCAATCACTTGTTCCCTCCTTCCCATTGGGATTGGTGGGAGAATTGAAAGAGCAGATGAGAGAAAAACTTATTATTTGAGATAAAAACAGTTCAATAAATAAAGAAAAAGAAAATATGTAAAACACAAACAAGTGAGCCATAGGCAATTACTCAGCATGTCCCACAAGCAGACTTACCGCCCAGACACACTGCAATCAACACTTACTTTGGCAATAACCCCCCCCAGCTTTAGTTCGGAGCACACTGTTAAATGTCATGGGTTAGCTCTGACCAGCTGGAATCTGTTGTCCCAGCTGTGCCACTTTTGAGCCTCTTGTCCCTGGTCAGCCTCCTTGAATGAGAGGGCAGTGTAAGTAGCTGAGAACGCCTTGGTGCTCTGCAAGTGCAGCCTAGCAGTAGATAAAATACGCATTATCAACACAAAACACAGAACCATGACTTAAACCAAAATCTATGTTCTTTCACAGAATCACAGAACAATTTAAGTTGGAAAAGACTTTCAGAACAAGTGAAGTAAACCTTTGACTGATCACTACCAGGTGAACTAGATCATGGCATTATGCGTCACATCCAGCTTTTTACTGAATGCCTCTGGGGAAACTGATGCCACCACCCCTCTAGGCAGACTGTTCCAATGTTTAACAACCCCTTCAGCGAAGAAATTCTTTTTGATGTCCACCCTGGACCTCCCCTGGTGCAGTGTGGGACTATGTCCTCTCACCCTGCTGCTGGTTGCCTCAGAGAAGAAGCCAACCCCCACCTTACTATGACCTCCTTTCAGGCAATAGTGGAGAGCAGTAAGGCCTCCCAGGAGCCTCCTTTTCTCCAGGCTAAATACCCCCACCCTCAGCAGCTCCTCACGGGACTTACCCTCTAGACCCTTCTTCAGCTCTGTTACCCTTTTCTGGCCACATTACAGCACCTCATTGTCTTTCTTCAAGTGAAGGGCCCAGATTGGAAATAGAACTTCAGAAGCAGCCTCACCAGGTCCTCATACAGGGGGGCAATCACTTCCCTGGTCCTGCTGGCCACTATTCCTGACACAGACCAGGATGCCATTGGCCTTTCTGGCCACCTGGCCAGACTCTGGCTCATGTTTAGCTGGCTGTCAACCAGCACCCCAGGTCCTCTTTCCTGGGCCACTTTCCAGCCACTCTGTCCCCAGCCTGTGGTGGTGCATGGGGGTGCTGTAGCCAAAGTGCAGGACTTGGCCGGCTGAACCTCACAGTTGGCCTCAGATTATCAATCCATCTTGTCCAGATTCCTGTGCAGAGCCTGCCTGCCCTTTAGCACATCAACATGCACCCAACCTGGCATCATCCACAAATATATCCACTTTACACTCAATTACACCACCCAAATAATCAATAAAGATATTGAACAGGACGGGGCCTAACTGAGACGTGGGAGCACCACTAGTGACTAGATGCCGAGCGGATGCAGTATTGTTCACCAGCGCATTCTGGGCCTGGACAGCCAGTCAGGCTTTCAACCCAGGGAAGAGTGCATCTGTCCAAGCTGTGAGCTGTCAGCTTTTACAGGAGAATAAGATGGGAGACAGTATTAAAGGCTTTGGTGCAGTCCAGGCAGACAAGATCCACAGCCTTTCCATCATCCCTTCGGCAGTTCAGTCGGTCATAAAAGGAGATCAGGTTAGTCAAGCAGGACTTACCTTTCCTAAATCCTGCTGCCTAGGCCTGATCCCTTGGTTGTGCTGTATGTGCTGTCTGATTACACTCAAGATGATCTGTCTACAACTGTGCTGGGCACCAAGGTCAGGCTGAAAGGTCCGTAGTTCCTTGGAACTTCCTTACAGCCCTTCTTGGGGATGGGTGTCACAGCGGCTAACTTCCATTCATCTGTGATTTTCTTGGTAAGCCAGGACTGATGACAAATAACGGAGAGTAGCTTAGCGAGCTCTTTCAACAGCTTCCTTAGTATGTTTGGGTGAATCCCACTCTGTCCCTTAGACTTGTGAGTTTTCAAGTGGCACAGCCAGTCTCTTAGGACTTTGTTCCAGATTGAAGTGGGTCTGCTTTTTGTCTCTGTCCACCAGTTTAGGGGGTTGGTTGTCTTTACTGCTAAAGATTGAGACAAAGAAAGCATTAAGTTATCTCAACCTCTTCCTCATTGTTGGTGATATTCCCCACCAGGTCCAATAACAAATGGAGATTTTTCTTGGCCTTCTTTCTGTTCTTAATGTATTTATAAAAGCATTTTCTATTATCTTTTACAGCAGCAGCAGCCAAATTGAGCTCTAGTTGAGATTTCATCTTTCTAATTTTCTTTCTTCATGACCTAACATCACTATATTCTTCATGAGTTGGCTGCACCTTCTTCCAAGGGCCATAAACCCACATTTTTTAATCTGAGTTCCTGCAAAAGTTCCCTGTAACAACAATTTTCTTCCCTGATGGCTCACCAAATAGGGTGGTCTGCTCCTCTGTCTTTAAGATTTCCATCTTAAAGTATGTCCAGTCTTTCTGGATCCCTTTATTATGAAGAACTGATCACCTTAAATTCATGGCCATGAGCCTGCTCTGTTACAGATACATTCTGTACTTAGATATCTTCCATTCTGTATTTCTGTTTCACAAGATTTGTATGATATGATATTATCAGTCATTGTATATTCTGACTCATGCTTTTCATCCACACTGACACCAATCTGTATAATCTGAAGATATCTCAGATGCTTCAGCAATCTCATTCTACTTAAAATCTCCACACTTCTGTGTAACAGAAGTCCCAATGACACAGAAGAGAATACTCCTCCAAAATATTTTGCATCAATTCTACTGAAATCAGACCTCAGAAGAAATGAAAATTATTTTATGAGTACAAGAATGCAAATCTGGAGTTTCATGCTTAGATGTCCTTGGCAGGAAAGGAAGTCCTGGAAGCCTCTGGAGACCCCAAGAACAGTTCAGGGGAACCCTCTTAGGGAAAATTTTCTTTCAGGCAAGAAAGATACTGACAGATGAAAGGACATTAAAGTCACAACACAAAAAGGAGGAGCAATACAGTGATGTGCACACAGGTCATGGATGGATCTTCATCTAGTGTGCATACTCCATTTTTCATAGTGGACAACTGCTGTGAAAACGTTTTAAAGAAATTAAGATTATGTAATTCTGGATCTGCAACATATTCCAGCTCAGAGACATATTTCCTACTCATCTTAAATTCTGAGTGCAATTTCAACTGCGCTGTGCAAGATATGTACTTTGCTTAATCCTAAATTACAATTGATGCTATTCTGCATTAAACAGACCTTCCATTTCTCCTTAAAGACACATTTCAAAAATGAATTAGGAAATTGTTGAAATAAATTCAAGTCCTACTTTTATCTTTGTTGATAATTGCTTTTTAATGAAACTTATATAATTGATTCAGCAGGAGCAAAGTTTCCTTTTACTTGGAAAAACAGTTTCAGCATTGGAAGTCTAATTCTCACACACTCACTTCAGTGCAGAACAAGTCATGGTGTCTTAGGAAGAGAAGTGCGGGGATATAAGTTTGGGCTGAAAGGAGAAGTAAAACATACCATCTCACTATACTGTTTTTGCCATTCCTTGACAAAACTAGCCAACAGCCTCACCATCAGACATTTTGCCTAAGTAAACAAGCCATAGTCTCCTCCTCAGTTTTCTAACACCAGATATTTGATGACTGCTTTGAGTCTGTATAGCAATACAAGTAATTTTTAAACCAGGTTATACTCATCAGTGCAATCTACATCTGTAATATCCATTCCTTTACTTCTATTTCTGAATTTCTCTACCTTGATTATTTTCCTTCAGGAAAAGGAAAAAACACAATTTGTCTTCAAGAGAGAAATCTGACTTTGACAAAATGTCTGAAGTAATAATCTGACCATATATTTAAGAAAAATTACAGAATCACAGAAATGTAAATCAAGGCTATAAAAACAAACCTGCCAGCAATAACCTTATAAATGCACACATTTTAATTTGCAAAAAAAGCAGCATCTGAAAATTTCTTATAAAACACCCCTAGTAATGCCATTAAGACATTATTTTCTATCATAACTTAGCAAAATTTAACCATTAACAGTATATTTATAAAAATGCTTCAATTTAAAAGCTTTTGACACTGGATTCACAATTGCTTTATCAAACCTATAAGGAGAGGTCAGCCTTGGTGCCACAAACATTAGAAGGGTAATCAATGCTATACTTGTGCCAGCTGAAAAATCAAAATACACCACATTTTGCACTACTTTTGACTGTGCTTACTATGAAATCATCTTGCAAAATCAATGACCATGGATCAACATGGATCCCCTCTTTAACTTTCTCCCATACCTATAATGTCTGAAGAATGGAAAACACAGAAAAAATGTATTTGTGCTTTCAAATTCTATTCAGCTATATATGTATACATGCATGCAACTGGAAACTGGTTTCTCATTTTACCACATCAAGACTAGCCTACTGTAGCTGCAAATTCTCCCCTGCTAAGTTCAAAACCTCAAAATACATACATATACTTAGAAAAAATAACTACTCTGGGAAAAAGAACATCTGAAAAAAACCTTTCACATCGAACTTTTGATAGAAAAGAATCCCGAAAAGTTTGTACCCCTGATATTGTTGACTTTGAATTGTAAGGGAATATCTGACTCATTGTGATCAGTAATTTACATAAAAGCACTACAAGCAGTTGCATAATGCTTCAGAACTTAATTTTATTTCTGAGCTCATTGTCTGGTACTTCGGTAATTAGAAACAGAAAGAAGGCTTTCCTTAAGTGTTGTGGTTAAATGTTCTTAGACCATGAGAGTCTTATACATCATAAAAAGGAAGAGCACTGTTCCTCAAATAGCAGTTAAGCAGTAAACCATACTGCTCAGTGACTGATACCAGGGTATAGATAAAAGACTATTTTTTTCATATTTCAATTGAAATTCTATCACAATTTGGGTTTTGTTTATTCCTCTGTTTCACTTCTCTCACTTTCAATGACTACTCAAAGAATTTCCTTTCCTATGGCTCTCAAAAATTATAAATTATACCGCTTATGGTTTTCAGACAGGACTCTGTAACACAGGGTGATAAGATAATGAGCAGATTAGAAGAGTTTAACAAAAAGACAATTTTTGGCAATCTGACAAAACCTTCATGATGAGATTTTCCACTATTGAAGCTGGAAGCTAGATCAAAACACTGCTTATCCAAGGCTTGTAGTCCAATGAATTTTTTAGTGTCTTGTGAATATGAAATGCTGTCATCAAGGACTGATCATAGACACCAGTGATGAGGGGTGCCTACCATGGGACTCAACAGAGACTGCCCCTCCTCTAGCCTGGCTAATTGTCCTCAGCTTCCAGTAAGTCTAAGATCCCACTTACTTTCAGAAAACTTCAAATGAACAAACATTTTCTTCTGAAACAGCAAAGCATGAGAACTTCAAAACATCATCTGTTAGTTTGTTTGTTCTGTTTTATTGCACACCTCATCTCATCCCATGCAAAACACCTGTTTTGCATTAAAAGAAAACATTATCAGATGCAATATATAGTAAGGATTTGTGCTCCATGTTTTTACAACAATTTCCTTTCAAGAAAAGAAAGTTTTCTTCTTAAAAATTCTACCTACATGTTTTCAGTTCTACCCTGAGAGAGAAGAAATGAAGCATGTATGATGATTGCCCCTGAGGTATAGCAATCTGAAGGATAAGCATGTTGTATAACAGCATCCAAATACTAAGCAACAGTAAAAACAGAAAGAAAAAATTGCTCCAAATGAACCTGTAAAATTATTATACTTCATCACAGTACAATTCTGCAAGCTGCATAGTTTATCTTCCTTATTTTTACAATTTTACCCTGGAACCTTTAACTACTGGCAAGCAAGATCTAGTATGTCATGCAGTAAGATACTCCCCATGCACCATATGTCCCATGGCCCTTGGTTGGGTCATGACTTGGTTCTGGCCAGGAGAGGGTTAATTTTTGCAGCAGCCTGGAGGGATGAGGCCATCTCGAGCTGTGAAGGGGAGAGGAGTGTTTTTCAGAGGGGTGTTGTTTTTGGGACTGCTGGTTTGTAGGACTGTGAGGTCTGGTGCTGGGTTCTGCGGTGACCAACCACATGTGGACTGCTCACCTATCTAGCACACTGTCTTACTGGCGTTCTAATTTCTTTGCTGTTCCCAGTAAACTGTTGTTATCTCAGCCAATGATCTTCACCTTCTGTGTCTCCAATTCTCCTCTCCAGCCCCACTGTAAGGGAGCAGGAAGAAGTTAAAGGAGTGACACAAGGTCTTTAGTATTTAATGGGAACAGTAAACTGCGGAATACCATTTCTAAACCATGACAGGTCACTAGATTGTAACTCGGAGATAAGCTGATAAATCACTAAGAATGTTCCTTGTAAAAAGTGGCATCTCAGTCTGTAAGCTGAAACAGACTAAATTTCACTACTAACATCTGCTAAAACCGCAGCACAGTAGGTTGTGGCCATAACATCAATGAGTTTAGAATCAGAATACAATCAAAACATAATAAATCAGGATTGCAGTCACTGACCGCAGCTTCTAGAACCAATGACCTCTGACTGCTTGTTTCAGATCCTGGTTTTCACAAATGAACATATCACCAGTTAGAGAAAACAATCCACAATCTGCAGTTTCCTAAGAATCCTAACTGAAATCCATGAAATTTGCAGTGACACTGAGACACACTAGACACCTAACATTTAGTCACTGGTACTTGGAATCAACAATACCACACTCATTGTAAGCATTTAATTCTGTTGATCTGAAACACATATACATATTAAGTGAATTCTCTATCCTAAATTACCTCCCTCTTAAGGAGTATTTCTGTGCTATCAGAGACGCTTTTCTGGCATTAAACAGACTGCACTCAGCCAGTTGACAATACCATTTCATGCTTTTGTTTTTTCAGCCTCCAGAGGCAGGAGAATGTCGTGTTGAAAAGTCAGGGTACAGAAGAATACCAAACACAATTGAGATTCCCTCAGAAAAAAATGCCTTTACCTAAGGCCTTTACCTTTCCAACTGAAAGCACAAGATGCAGCAGTGCTCTGTACAGTTTATCTTCCCTTCTGCTTTGTCTGGACCACAAAATACAGCAAATTTAAAATCAATACCAACAGGTGCATACCAGCACTCAAACTGCATAGAAAAATACTCCCAGTTGTCAGCAATCCTTTCTGTCACATTGCTGCTGTGGGAATCTTTTGAAATGATCTTTCAAGCCACCAGTGAGAGACTTGAGGCACTCTGTGTTTGCTGTGCTCAGTTCTTCAGGTATCTGCACAGAAGAGTGTCACAGCAGGCAATAATGCTTTTCAATTTTCTTCTATTGACTATCCAAGAAGAAACAGAAGCTGATCTGCCTGTCAAGTATCTTGTATCCTATATGATTAAATGACTCTGGATGTACTACAGGCCTTCACCATAAGCAAAGAGTATAAACTACCAGTTTGTCGCTCTTTGAAGAAAATTAAGACTTTGGCATTTTATTGGGCATCTATATTAATGTGATCGGCAAATGGAAGTAATAATGAATCATAATGGATGTCATGGCAAAACAATGCCAATATGTTGGACCAAACAGGACTGAAACTCACGAACTCACTAATTTTTTGTTTGTGAGAAATACTGTGAAGTTCTCCCCATATTGCAAAGTTTAGACATAAGAGATTCTGTTTCCAATAACTTTTGAATGACAAGAATTGCTGTCTCTCAAAAATCTTACACTCATTAAAAAGCAATTTAGGAGGTTATTGAAATAAATTATTTATGTAGTGGGATGCATCATTGAAAAATGTTGAAGAGGCATCCAAAGAGTGACTCAATATCTCCAAAACAGAAATAACAGCTCACTTTTACTTTTTCTTATGTAAGTTTAATAAGAAGTGCATTAAAGTCAACTTATTATTTAAAGGATTTTTTTTAAAGTCCCTCTGTTTTATAAAAGTACCCATCACCACAATAAAACCTAACCTTTGAAATATGATCCCTAAGAAATTTCTTATGAAACAGAAAAAGTAAATTTTGTTTGGTCAAATAAAAAAATATTATGAACATTTCTGTTTTATTCCTGAGGCTGTACAATAAGAACAGTACCATTTCAGTGATCCCATTTGCATTCTGTTATGGACCTGAACTGATAATGCCTAGTTTTATAAACACAGATGCTAACAAATAGCAGTGGAATAACAGAAAAAAGAATAAAGCAGTAAACCAAAACAAGATGCCTTGCATAGCACAAATTACTTCATCCACAGCTGACTGCCTCTGAGCAAAAGGAAACTCTAGTGTAAGTCTGTACCATTTAGAAGCTTTGTAATTTGCTGGCAATTTGTAGAAACCAAAGGAAACTTTTGGCAGTATGCCTACATACCATAGTAGTTAAAGAAACTATCATCCCATCCATTTTGACTACAAGCCTTAAAAGACTAGTCTAATGTTTCTTTCTATCCTCCTGTTCTCCTTAGTTAATAGAAGATTTAATATAGAACTTCCAAAATGTAATTTTGGAAAGTGCCACTCTGGTGCTCACACTAAAGTAATCTACACTTAGCTTTTTTTTGCCTCTTAATTTTTGACCAATAAGTCTCAGCAACAGAAAGTCTTCACTCTAATTAAAAGTGAAAAGATAGCACACAGATCCAATACTCTGATATTTCACAGCTGCATGCAGAGCTGCCCAGACACCTGTTTATTTTTATAGCAATTCTTTTTGCTCTTTATCATTCCATCCCTTAAAAGCTGGATTATAAAATGAGGCAGAATAAACTAGATCATCATGAAAACGACAGTGCATTTGTACATCCCACCTTCACTGAAAACCACAAATTAGTATAAAGCAATTTTGTCTGTCCAGCTGCTACCGCAGGAAGCAGGAATCAACCAAACTGATCTACACATTATTAAGTCTCTGTAATGCATGGCTTTCAGAATGCTCCCTGCCTGTGTTTAGCTTGACTTCTGACACAACTTGAGTATCTAGTGCCAAATGGTCATGTATGCTGGGCAATCTGAACTCCTGCCCCAATTTCTGAAGGCATTTTAGATACAAAAAATATAGACAGGCTATTAGTAATGCCTTTCAGCACCTGTGCAGTGGTTTAACTCTTTGTTTAGTCTAGAGGCAACTAGGAAAAAAGGGCAAGAGCTGCAAAAACTGGAGGTGGTTAGCTGCTGATTATCACGCTTCGTGTGTCTGCTAATTAGAAACATTGAGCCTTTAAGTCCTTAGCAGAGGTTAGGCTGCCAAGTAATCTTACACTGAAAACATGCTTCATGTATCCTTGGCGTGGAAAAGCTGACACTACACTGACACTGTACCTCCTGATAACACTGCCAAAGCTCAGTACAGCACAGCTTCTGCCCTCCTATCGCCACATTTCACTGCAGAAACTTGGAAACTGGGCAGTGAAAGTACTTAATGGGGAGGCAGGGTATGAAAACTAAAATCCCCTAGGCTCTAGGACATAAAAGAAGCAGTCCAAATTTATATTCTGTATAAAACTTTAACTACTAATAAAAAAGAAAGCAGACTCCCTTTTCCGGACATGCTTCGTAAGAAAGTAACTTCAGTACTCAGCCAAAAAAAAGATTTACTTCACAGGTAAAGGTATGTGGCTTCTTGCTGCACCCAGAAGTCCTTAAAAGTGCACTGAAATTTCAAAGTCTCCAAGTGTACCCTTGTTATCTGCCAAGTCCAAGAAGAGGAACATCTTCTCACAGATGGGCCAGGATGTACCCCTGAAGTGCGTTTAGGGATAGATGTGTGCTGGACAGCAGAAGAGAGGGATGTGCTGTGATTCAAACACAGCAGCTCAGCTAAAGAGTATTTGCAAAAGGCAAGTAAAAAGGCCCTGTTCTTCAGCCTGTCCTATTATGATGTAACAGCCTTTCCTGCCTTTATGAAGAAAGTTTTGACCAGGAGAGGATTCTCCTAGCTAAGTGTGATCCAAGGTTGCTCCAGCTTGTTTCTGCAGTTAAATCAATGTTAAGTTTTGCAGCTGACTCCCAGCTACTGCATTCTTCTGGACAAAATTTGTTTGTAGGAAAAAAACAACACAACCCCCAAAGCATTTTAGTTGTGTAAAGGACAAGGTTTCAACCTTTGTAGTTTCTTTTCTGTGGGCAGAAAGTATTAAATTCTTTTCACAATTAAAAAAAACCCCAAGAACCCAAATCTCAAGAAAACAAAATGTATAGTTAACATATTGACAACAAGAGGATCCTCCTTCCTTCAAAAGATGCAATTCCACAGAAAGGTGTTTCTTTCTGCCAAGTACCTAGCTAAGAAGGTGTTACCAACAATTAACTGCCCTTAAATATCCAGTGAGCTGAAAGGTGGCCCACCTCCTGAGGTGAAGCGTCCTCCCTGATTTTCTCCAAGCCTTAAATAGAGCATGTCCAAAGAGCAAGCTGGAATGAGAAATATCAGAAAGCAGAACTCTGAAGGGGAAATGTGTCATTCATTGAGATATCTCCAACTAGTCATCTGACACAGATTTAACCTGCCAGAATTCCCACTTCTGCATTTTTATCTAACTCCAAACGAAAAATCTCCATCACTTTTATCTCCAGCACATAGTTGCAAGGGAAAAAAAGCAACAACCTCTACTAATTTGCTGACTTCAATAAAAAAGTTCTAAAAAGTTCAAGAGACTCAGAAACTAGGACGGTTGTAACACAGTTGTAACACATAATAACACCCTAAAAATTCAATGAAATTATATTTAAGAAAAGCAAGCCATCCCATACATTCTGCTCTCCAAAGGGATAGAAAATTGTTCATTTCACATGCCCAGATCTCTCAGAATGATTTTTATGTGTTTTCAGACAGTTGCAAAAGATTTCGAAGAGTCATATGTGTGCACGGAAAAGACAAAAAACATGTATTTCATAAAGATTTTAATGCAGATCATTCTGTTTTATGAGGAATAAAGTTTTGTAGAGTTTCATAGACTAACTGGTACTTTCTATCTAATGGCTCAGATTGGAAATGTGAAGAGTGTCATAGTGCCTTACTTGTTCTCGTTGCTGGCATCATATCGAGGCATAGGGTCAAAATCATTTCCATTTACATCAAAACTGGCTTGCGAATCCTGTATCCAACAGAAGAAAGAAAACCAGTTGCTAATTAATTCGCCATCTACTCCATGGACCTATACATTCATTCTCAGGTTCCTACAGAAGAGTAAATAAGCTAACTTAATATTCCTGTGGTTTTATGGTGACTGCCTTCTAGGAAAGCATTATATACAGGAATTATATATTTTAATTTTGGAAAACACAGAAGAATAAAAAATGCTTTGAAAAAGTATAGGTCCAGTACAGGAAGGAAATAGAAAATGGTGTTTTCATTTAATCAGAAGACTACTTCTCTTCTAAGAACCTTTAAGAAGTTAAGAGAGTTCATTCTCAAAACTGAGACTTTGCTGAATGTTTTAAGATTCAAAAACTTATCTTCATGACTGTAACTGAAATTTCAGACACTGTTTCAAGAAATAACAATAATATAATTTTCTTAAGAATATTGTTATAAAATTACATCTTGGAAAGCAACACAAACTGCTTCCCCATTTCCTTGGGAGTATAACTGTTTCAAATATCTGCAAGATGTCTGTCTTTTTGCTCCATAATTATCATGGTTCTTACAGCTGAAAAGAGCTCCTAGAGTGAACAGCTGCTGGTTTGTACGGCTCTCATTAATTGATGCAGTGACATGTGGTGTGTTGACATGGCAAGCAGCAATTGTTAAACTCTTGTTTGTTCAAAACCAGTTACACATCCACCTCAAATATTCCTATCTGCAGCCCCATCACCTATAATCTGAGATATAGAATGCATTTGTGATCAAACAAGCAATGTGTATTGCTTGTGAATTTGGGGAATTCCTTGCTGGCATCAGGAAAGGAAGAGAAGAGCGGTAAAGATATAAATAGTTGCTTTCAATTCAGTAATAGGGCAGTACTGGAATGAAGGGACATGATACAATCTGGGTCATTCACAGAGGAGGTAAAACTTTATCTGCTTTATTTAAATAATTTAAGATATTAAAATGAGAGATGTGTCACGTGATAAGATCAAGCATACACTGACAAATTGGGCAATTGCATCCCACTTGTTTTCACATCCTCCAAGCTGACTCCCACATATACCATAGGGAGGGATACATATGTAAATACGGCTAATTTAAAATAAGTGGCTTTAAACTGTGGACACCACTGTAGTTTTTAATGGGTCATTACAGATGTCTTTGTCACAATCTTAATGCTCTATCAAGAAGCAAGCTTGCTGGCAAGAAACCTGTGTTTAGAACTCTTTAATAAGATCTACATTTGTGATGGGAATGAAGATATGTGCATGCCTTGCACTGATCATCTTCACCAGTCCAGCTCCATCCAAATGTATTTGCTTCTTTTATTGCTCTGTGTAGAAGTACAACTTGCATACTTTATTTCAGACAAATCATAAGGTCCTCACAGTTACATGCCTTCAACTAACGCCTACTTCCAAAAGATAGGACAAACCACTCCAACAAATGTGGACCTGATGCTCTGAACACCTTCAAACTCCGACACCAACACAGGAAGTAACCCACTAGAGAAGAAGATTCTCCTTATGTTATCAGCTTCCAAGACAGATTAAATCAGTCATCTATATATGGTGAACCACAAGCAAACAGAAACCTCCTTAGGCAAAGTGAGGCACAGAACATAGAAAACAATGGATGCAGCTCTACCACAAATTGTGAGGGGACTCAGTAGAGTTTTATTCTACAACACAATACTCTATACCTGTTCTTAACTGAGTGAACATGAAAGGTCATATACTTTTCCTTTCATATTGTTTCTAGCACTATGATGAACAGCTTTAAAAATTAATGCATGGAAGGATTACTGTAAAATTATTGTCTTTGAGAAAAGCTTCTGTCTCACTGACTAAAAGTATTGGCCAAATATGGAATTCAGCTGCATGTGTTAACTGAAAAGCAGTGTATTCCATTTCTAAGTTCTGAGAATGTGAAGATATTAAGTAAAAAAAATTGCAGAAGAGACAAAAAATATCCAGTAACTGGTTCCAGTTCTTCAGACATTCAGGACTCAGCTACAAGAGGCGTCCAGATATTAAATACGTTCAGATGAAACACAGTCTTAACTAAAACAATACATATTATCAAAACCTGCTTTCCTTCCTCCCACTGGTGTTAACTTTCGAGGAAACACTTGTATGATTCTTCCCCCTTCCCTCCTCTGTTTCTCCATCTTTCTGGAAGCAGCAAATTATTTTTGAGTAATAACAAAGCAGGAAATCTGGGCTCCTGTGGACACTCACATAATTCTGCATCAAGTCTGGGTGGTTTCTTTCAATGCCGTCATCCAGGATGGTGACCACAACATTCTTTCCAGTGTATCCTCTCTTCCAAGCACCTACTATATTCATATCTGATTGGCAATGGTGGGTGTTGTCACTGCAGTGCTGGGGAAAGAAGAGGAGATAAAGATGTTGTATATTGGAGATTACTATCCTACTTACATTAACATTACTATTTAAAATCACACATGAACATATTGAGTTGAATAGGAACAATACAACATCAACACCTTAATTTAGACAGAAAGCAATTTTAAAAATGCAAAGTGTATAAAAACTGCTAGTTCCGCTTACTTCTCTTTCTGATTACTCTTCTTCATGCTAAGCAATACAAAAGGAACCATTCAGCTGTACTGAATTTGAAATATCTGATTTTTTTTCAAAAAACCAAACCATATGTGGATAAAAGTAGACAAATGCCTGTACTGAAATGCTAATGGAAAAAAAAAAACACCTTGCTTTTTACAGCATATATGCTCTGTACAATTTCTTGACAGAATGTTTGGAAACCAATCAAGATTCATTTTGATCTACAAAAGAAGGCTTTTGGCAGGTTTTATGCAGTATCAGCAGGAGATGAGCCGCAGTTAAGAACCTGTAATGAAAACACCACTCTGAAAAACTTGCATCTTAGGGGGTTGGATGAATTGTAGATAGTGCTGATTGACAGCAGCCTGGGGTACAGCTTTCAGAGCAACCAAAGCCAGTATCATGGAGGAAGAAAGTTCAGTGTACATTAAAGCTGAAAGCCTCTTCCTAGACACAAATGAACCCAGTTCATGTGAAGAAATCTGGCTCGCCATGGCAATGAGACAAGACCCTCAGGTATTTGCAATGCCCCATTAGCCACTCTCTAATCCACACGCAGAGCCCTCCCCTGTGAAATTAGTTCAATGAGCCTCTCTCATGAGCACTGCTTTCCTGCAGCTCTTCCAGGCTCAGACAGAGCAACAGGCAAAAACAGAAAAAAGAGAGGGTACAGGGAAGAATAAAAGCAAAGAGTGGGAGGAAGAAAAAAGAAATTAAAGAAGACATTTGTATCATAACAACTGTGGCTGTAGAGCATGCTCCGTCTTAATCCCTGTCCCTCCACCTCATGTCCCCACTTCAGCCTCATGTCTTGTCACCCTACTACTTCTAAGGAGTAAATAGATTTGGAGGGGTATACTCCACCTTGACTTAATCTTCTTCAGTCAGCAAACTTTCTCAGTCTCCATTAACAACCCTATGGGCAAACTGATTCCTATTAAATAATATTTTTCCTCCTCCTCCTTTTCTTCCACTTTACCACCCAAATCAGAGGATTTAAGAGTAGTCATTTGTCATTACTAGAGCAAGGTTATATTACTATACATAATATAAAGTCTCTTTCAGGGCTTTTCCATTGTGCCCACAAATATCTGTCTCTCTCTGCCTATCCATCCCCACACAAAGGACTCCAGGGACCAGTTCCAAGGAATGTGTAGCTTTTGTTCTCTGTATTGCTTGGAAATGCTCATGCTGCTGGCTTTATGAAATTAATTACAGTGTAAACTTGCTGTCTGAATGTAATAGTTGTACACATGAGGATTTCTAATGTACAAACAAGATGGTTAAACAAATTTAATGTTTTCAGATACATTTGTCTTTTTCAAAATGTTACTAAATTAAGTATCAGAAAACACGTGCAAAAGTTTTTAATATCATCTCCCACATTTTCTGATGTGAAGACAAAGAGACAGCAAGTTGGAACCACTAGCCTTTAGCCACAGGGTGAGCTACAACAGCCAATCAGGATTCCTGGCTCTGGCCTCCAGTCAAATTTACTGGACCATTACACTGCCTTTATCACCATTTCTGGAATGCCAAATGACCCTCAGCTGCTTTGCTTAATGTCTTGTCCTCTCTTTTAAGTGATGAGCTTGTTATTTTGCTTTCATGCCAGCCAAACCACACAGGCTGAGCAAGCATATGGGTATTTTAATCTCCATTCCTTTGCAAGCTCTTTGGATCTCTGCCAGAAGGTCACCAGTACTTCCCTTAATGAGTCCATTGCCCTCACTTGTCTTACTTGAGTATTTTCTTTTGTGGCAGTGACTGAAGGGGCCTTTGCTAGGGTTCTTGTGCATGGAGACAACCATGAAAGACATCTCTTGCCCTACTGTGTGCTCTGATGATTCTCTCAAGAGACACATGAGGTCAAATTGAGTAAGGAAGGGTAAAGCAATTGTAATTGTGAGCCCACTTCTAACTTTAGTATACAGCGTATGTTAACATAGGATACAACATGTAAAGGCAACAAAGAAGTATCCAAATGGGAGTAGTTCAAAGCAGATGAAGAGTTCAGTTATTATCATTACAATAAAAAGCAGCTTCTCACGTCCTATTTAGAAGAGCATCTGGGTTTTTCTACCTCTACTCCCTGCTGTTTTTTCTTCTACTCAATTATTTATTTATGCATTTTTTAATCTCTGGCCTCTTTCTAGCCTTATTTTTCTCTTCCAATACCGTCTTCTACTACTGAAACACTAGTTTTGTTTAATTCAACATCTGATCCAAGATTTCTGTATTTTAATCACAAATTAGACTTTTCCCCATATTTGTGTCTGTATTTCTCCAGATAAATCAGAATGGGCATTTTCCTCTAGAAGCAGTCTGATTTGTCTTTAATCAAGAACACTTTTAATCTTAGAGTGGAATTACTCCTCAAGTAATCTTTTATGGTATATGGTATAGATACGCCACTCCACATCCAACAGCATCCAATATGCCAGCTATTACTTGGCTTCACTTGCACTCTTTTCTGTCCCCTTGGACTGGTTTTGGCTGAGATAGAGGTTATTCTCTTCACAGTGGCTAGTATGGGGCTGTTTAGGATTTGTGATGAACAGAGTTTGGATAAAACAGGAATGTTTTTGTTATTGCTAAGAAGTGGTTACCAGAGCCAAAGCCTTTTTCATCTTCACATCACTTGCTCAGTGAGGAGGCTGGTGGTGGACAAGAAGTTGGGAGGGTAAACAGTGGGGACACAGGTGACCTCAACTGAGATGTCATGCTCACTACTTACAGCTGGGGAGGCGGAGAAGGAAGGGGAAAATGTCCTAAGTGATGGCATTTGCCTTCCCAAGTTATTTTCACACAATGGAGCCCTGCTTCCTGGAGATGGTTGAAAACCTAAGAAATGGTGAACGAATTCCCTGTTTTGTTTTGCTAGCGTGTGCAGCTTTAGCATTCCCTATTAAGCTCTTTTTATCTCAATGCATAGGTTTTCTTGCTTTTACCCTTATGATTCTCTCCCTGATCCCACTGCTGGGGGAGTGAGTAAGCAGTTGTGTGGTGCTTAGCTGCAGCATTGGGTTAAAATTCCTCTTTCCTTCAAATAACACTTCCTGCAAGGAAATTTCCTGGGTTCTATTCTACAATTTTTCTTTAAGCACCTGCTGCTTCTCCACCACCAATCCAAATTACATTGTCAGGTTGTTGGCAGAGGGCTGGTTTTAATTTATTTGGAAGCACTTTTTTAATTTACAGTGTTACCCAGATAAAGAACTATTAAACATGTGTCATGATAATAAATGTTATATGATCCAGAATGACTGAATTTTGTATCAATGAGCAAATACTGAATTTTATGGTTTATTTTCAATCAATTTTCCATATTCTTTCTTGTTAGAAATTTTACTTGAATTAGGGTTTTATTTGTTAGAACAAAAACAACTTCTGCCATGATCATGCACAAATACAGTGGCTGGAAGCTTTTATTAGATCTGTCAATCTTTGAATGGTTGTTTTCTGAATTTTAAAGGGACCAGTATAAAATAGACTATTCTACTGTATTTTCTGTCTCTTGAAACAATCAAGGTAATTCAGAAATGTCCTGCATTCGTACTATGACTAGACAATTGCACTAAATCAGCACTACTTCAACAGCATTGCTTTCATCCATAGCCTGGAGAATACCACCAAAAAGAATAAACAAACTCTTGCCCAGTTAGAGTAATTTAACTAAGATTTTAAAGATTTGACTAAGATTTTAAAAGGGCATACAAAGAATGATGTTTTTCTTTGGAATGTTTAATTTGAAAATGTTAATGACAAGCAATGGTATATTATAAAAACCATGTACAAGATGGAAAATCCTCTGAAGTACACATAGAAGAAGGAGGAATATTGTATGAAAAAATTTCAAATATTGAACTTTTCCCATAATGGAAATTCAACACTTATGAGCATAAAAAGACAAAATATCCTGTTATAGATTGTCATGGTTTGAGCCTGGCGCAATGCCAGTGCCCCCATGAGAGTACCTCTTCCCTGGTATCTACTGTGAGATGTGATCAGAGACAGAGCAGAGCAGGCTCCGACTTAAGAATGAAATAAAAAAAAAAACTTTATTAACCTAAAACTACAAGAGAAACACACAGAACGCAGGATGAAAAACCTTCCAAATTTCCTCCTCCTCCCCCCACCAAATTCTAATTCAGTTACCACCCCTCAGATCACCCACTCTCAGTCCATCACCACCCTTCAGATAATCAATTCTCAATTCCTCGAGAAGAGAGGAGTCCCTTTTGCACTACAGACTTCCCCAGGAAACAGTCGAAAATTCTTGTGTCTCCGTGTCACATGTGGCACCACCCAAAGAACATTTTGCCATCGTGGCCTCTTCCTTCCATGTCCAGTGCTCTCACCACTGCACATGGACCAGAGCTGCTCCTAGGGTTTTTCCCTTTAAGGATGCTTTGTCCAGTTCCAAAAAAAGAGCACAGTCCCTCTCCTTTTGGGACACCTGTCCCCCCCATGTTTCAACCCCCAGGGCTGAGGGGTCTCTTGAACAGAGATCATCTTCCTCTTCTTCTTCTCTGAAGACGGAGGGCACCACCACCACCCTCCTCACCCATCGTCTCTGTTCACACACCTTCACATCACCGCACTCTCCTGGCTCTGAGCCATTGCCTCCCCCTAGAATGCAGTCTCTGTGTCACAGGAACTCTAGGGTTCTGTCCATAGCTATCCAAGAAAAGTCCAGCCAAAAGCCACTCCATCATCTCCTCCCACCTAGGATTCTTCTTTGCCTCTCTCAACGCCTTTCACTAACTCTAGGAAGATCAGCATTTGTCAGGTTTCCATCATCCACAAGAAGGGTTAATAGTCCCAGGCTCTGCCTGTCCAGAACTCCCACAGCTGGCTGCCCTGCCGGCCCCCCGCCCCTTCTCCTTCACGCCAGCCGCGCTATCACAGGCACAGGTTCTCTCCCTCTCTCTCTCTCTGGGGGGGGAATGGTGGGGGATGGGGGATGGCTGTCCGAAGCTTCGCAGTGCTCCTCCACCCTTCGAATCTCGCTTCTTTCCCAGGCCTGGCTTACTTCCGGCCACATGGCCTCCCCTGCCCCTGCCCAGCTTGGAGCTGGGCAGGGGGGTGGTTTGTTCTCTTCCAAGACCGGAACCCAAAGAGAATTTCCCCCGTGTTCTCAGAGGCGTATACATGCCCTCAGCGGACAAACCAGGTGCCAATATTAAAATCTGAACACCCATTGGTCTGATCACACCATCCAAAAAAACTCATTTCCTCTCAAACCACGACATAGATATATCTTTGATACCTTTGGACAGACATTTTGGAAGCCTGACTTTTCACAATTAACAAACAGACATAACTTAAGAAGGATTTTCTAAAGTTTGCATGTTGCAGTCAGTATCAGACATGGCCATGAATTCTCACGCTTTGTCTTAGGTTGGAAATGGGGGGGTGTATTCTATTCCTATCTGATGGGGCAGTTATCTTCTGTTAACTGGGCAGTTTTCTTTTTCTCTTATACAAGCCATCCTCCCTCCAGGGAGATATCTTTTGTTAATGGGCTACTGAGTCTTACTCCATGACTGATAAAACTACATAATCCCACTGGGAGATGCTCTGCCCAGGGGGGGAGCCAAGCATATCTACCCGGATATAATCTGAGATTTGGAACACCACAGGCAGCTTTTTCCCACTGGATTCCCAGAGGAGCAGCTGTCTTCTCCACTAGATCTTAAGAGGAAGACTATACCTTTCTACAGGCTTACTGCTTCCACAGAACCACATCTGTCACTCCAGGAGGACTACAGCCACCATTTCAGTTGGACTGCTACCAACACCGTGACCCTCAGGGTGTCAGGTTGTATTCTGACTCTGTCAGTGTTGTTTTGCATACATTGTTTATTTTATTTTTATTTTCTTCCCTAATAAATAACTGTTATTCCTGCTCCCATACCTTTGCCTGAGAGCCCCCTTAATTTCAAAATTATAACAATTTGGAGGGAGTGGGTTTACATTTTCTGTTTCAGGGGAGGGTCCTGCCTTCCTCAGCAGACACCTGTCTTTTCAAACCAAGACACACTTATTTTGTGAAATGTCTGTAAAAAAATACCTTATGGTCATTATCTTAATGCTTCTGCTGCACTAATTTTTATAGTTGGAGTCTTGGTATATCCAGTTAGGGATCAGGAACAAAACTGAACAGTTAAACAAGAATCAAGAACATATCAATTATTAAAATATTTTGGAATTAGAGACATTAAAATCAAATTACAAGAATAATAACTGTAAAATTCTGTTCTGTCTAGCTTAGCAATACCTATTAGTCTACAAAACCAGAGTAGAAACAGAAGTTTCTACTTCTGTGACATGCAGTTTCTAAGAAATGGCATACTGTGCCCTCTGTAAGTCTTCATGACTTCACTGCACTGGTTTCTTGCAGTTTTTGAGTTACAAGGAATTCTTTGGCAAGATCCAGTCCTTATCTATGGGGATATAAAGAAACACAACATGATAATCAGAAAGACCAGTTGTGAGTTTGACAAGTCCTGGATCTCATTTAGTGTTAGAGTACCTATACTTCTGATCATGGGAAAGCTCTGAAATACTAGATCCCAGTTAGGGATTAGAAAAGATAGATTGTGGGTATTGAGAAGAACAACAGCAGCAACAACGAAGTCTGGTTTCCTTAGAGTCATAGAGAAATGGTCTTTGACACAGACAGAAACAAAAATACTACAGTCATGTTCTCTGCATCAGAGGGTTTGTCAGCTACTATAACCTGCAAGCATGGAGAAGACAGAAGCTGCACAAGATCGCTCATAGAGGAAGGACAGTCAAGGACCTATGGCTTGACCTTGAGCAACACAAGCAGAGAGAAAGGGGGCACACAGGGCTGGTTCTGACATTCTGTGCAGTTAAAGAAATTACTATCTCCCTCTTCTGTGAAGGGAATGTAATGCACAGCATTTGGCACTCCTAGCTTGGTCTAGGCAAATGCACAGGCAGCAAAGGTCACATGTTTTTTAATAGAGGGGACATCCTAATACTACATTCAGCTTTCTGAGGTACGGGTTTGTGCAGTGTTTTAAGTTAAAACTTGCCAATTATTCTCTCTTTTCCTGCAAAAAAAAGAAATAATGTATTTTTTATTATGCTTTTTGGGTGATCCAATTTTAAAGAGGAATGAAAGAAGCAAGCACGATAGTAATCAAGACAGTTGGAAAGCTAGGGTCCTTATTAAAATGGGCATAAGATAATGTGATCTACTGAAAGGACATTTTGGCTTCTCCAAAAAGCCAAGAGTAGGCACTTGAAAGCTACATTTTCTAAAAAGACTATAAAAATAATGTTTCCTTTTAAAAGTATTTCTCGCTTTTAAAAGTTATTTTATCACAAAAATAAAGATGCTCAATGAAGAAATTTTAGAAGGAGGAATACTTGCAGATCTTTTTCATTTTTCTCAGGCATAATCTGATACTTAGTGCATGACAAACAGCACTCGATAACTGTATACAAAAGTATTTCCTTCTAAGTTACATCTTTAAATAATTTCTGATTGTTGCTGCACACTATATGTTTTAAGATCTATCAGGAGCAAGCAGATAACACAGAGCCTGACTAATCTCAAATACAAGATTCTTTTGCATGAGGTATCATCCAACTTCTGGAGTCATACTTTGCTGAATTGCTACTTTTTTTTTAATCTGTACCTGTATCACAAGAAATATTTCAAGACCGCATGATATTAAATATTTAATTCCAATTTATTGCTTATGTAGCTTCAGAGGGTTTAGTTAATTTACTTTAGAGATGAATTTGGTTATTAAGCTTCACTGATTCATTAACAAAGATACACTTAGAGGCCAATAAAACAATCACAGACATGCATTATTTTTTGCCTCTTTCAGCAATGAAGAAGAACAGATAGCCATACAAAAGGGCTTCTTACTTCATAAGAATATCTGATGAGTATAGAGAGAAAAGAGTAACTTTCAAACCTACATATACGGGTTTTCACAGTGAAAAATATATGTTTAAATGTGAGGGTTTTTTAGCGCTGATCAAACTGCTATTACTAACAAAAACAGAATAATTCATAACACGTTAAATTTGTGTTCAAGACAAGTCCATCACTTTTTCATCATTGGCGCTTTTTAAAATCAATATTCATGTTTTTTTCTGTAAACTGTATGCTGGCTTAAAGAGCAAGTAATTAAGGGAAGCCCTTTATATCCATTTCACACAGGCTAATGACAGTGCACTCTAAAAAGAGTTCCCCTGCTTTTAGGACTTAGACAGCAAAGCTTTTCTCCCAGCTGCAACTGCCTCTAACATCACCTCCTCCAACATGAGCCATAACCTGTGTCTCCAATGGGACATCTGTCTCTAGTCCTGTTTCTTTCCCATGTGGTGGCAACAGGAGATTACCTCAAGGCTGAGAAAGAAAAGCAGCTAAAAATGCCTTATGGTTATTGTGCATGTACTGCCACCTCCACTAAGAGGCAAATATGAAAAGTTTCATTTAAAAACTTTTTAAAACCATGTGAAAGGTTCACTACAATATATAATGACAACAACAACAACAACAATAGTGATGATAATAAAGGGCATATTGGACTGGTGCACCTTGTATGTCATTGCATCACTGCTCATGTGTCAAAGGTCATATGTTGAAAGGTATGTGTCAGTGTATGGACTCACTCTGAGAAGCACTGGGAGAAATCTAAGAACAGCATGCAGAACATTTTGGGCAGAGAGAGAGAAAAAATAAACAATTTCCTGTGGTTACTGCCAAAAAATGCCAGAAGGAAAGAAGCATGCATTGAAAGGTATGTATGTGACTATATTCTCTCAAGATTACTGTTCAATGACTTACTGCTACTGCTGCTGCTACTATTGATGCCATCAATACCATATAAATAGCCTACTTAGCAAGAAAATGCAATTTTCCTTGTCCAAAGTCCTGTGTACAAAAAAAAGTATGGAACTTCTTTTACTAATTAAGAGAGAGTATTTGGGAAGAACCGCCTCAGCAGTGCACCACTAAGCCTGGGGATTCAGTATTCACGAAGGACAAATGACTCCTCAGAGGGACAATTCTTTTCATTTTACCATTTTACATGGCCTTTGACTCATTTTTTATTTGACCCCTTCTAAATCACAGAAAAGAAAGAAAATATGGCCGTTTTACAGGAAGTCCAAAGATGCTTTTTTATTTATGCATCAGTTCATGGAGTTGCAGTTCTCTAGTAAGAACAAATTTCTCCCTCTCTCTCAAGCTAGACTGGATATTTTCATTATTTCTAAGAACACAATTAAAGACAGACATGGCAAACATTGCTTTAAAATAGCAATGTTTAAAATGTTTTTAAAGATTCTTACCACACTACTAAAGAAAGACTCTTCACAATTAACATTTTAAAGATGTTTTCAAGTAAAAGACCAATAGGTCTACATTCATTTGTTAAGGAGCAAGAAAAAGGTGGTTTTATTTAGACATTGAGTAAACATATATTAAAGAATTGAAATAACAGCATGAAAAGAAGGTCCTGAGCAGATGGCTTCAATTAAGCATTAACCTTCCAAGAGACTGATTGATGAGTGGGAGGAGCCTGGGACTTACACAGATCCACTTCCTTCTCTTTCCACTCTTTTTTTATTCTACAGTGAAAAAGGAAGAGTGGTGCTTAAGAAGAAAATACTGTTTTGGGATGCTGGGGGTGGGCAGGGAACTGATTTGGGATGGACCAGGAAACTTTTTTTTTAAGAATGTTACAAACTTGTAGGAATAAGAGGACTTGCAAGGAAAAAATATGAAGACGTTGACTCTGAATGCTTGTATGCAACTTTTAAGGACTCTTGCAATGCTGCAGCCCTTTTTTCTCTATTTTATGTTGCAGTCTGGTCCCTCTGATCCATGAGGCAATAGCCTACTGACATCTGGTTTCAAAGGCTGGATGTCCTAGGGGGAGGAGAAGGAGGAACTGAGGGACAATGAGAGGGACAGATGTGAGACAGGACACTTTCAGGAGGCTGAAGGAAAGATTCATGTCCTATTCTTTCTCAAGGAACAAAAGCAGGTAAGGAATACAGGGCACTTTTAGGTCAGAATATGAAGAGAACCCCATATTCCACTACCAGAAATGGAGAAGGCATGTGGTGTTTCTCAGGCTGATACTGTTTCACAGTGCATTCAGTACAGGAATAAACATCTATGCTACTTGATACCTAGCAAACTTTTCCCTAAGAACCACAGCCGTCAGGTTATTGTAGCCTTGGTCCATTCTATGTTCAGGTTTATCAGAGATTATAACTTGCCAGAGGACAAACTTTAGGATCATGAAAACATTCTCTTGAGACACAAGTGCAGACATCACTTCATGCCTTAGACAGCCTTATAAAAGGCTTCATCACTTAGACAGCCTTATAAAAGTGTTTCATCTAACACTGGAAATGCATGCTGTGAAAATTCATTAATAGTAGAGATGAAGACTAAGATGAATGGCTGCTATTTTAGCTTGCCTAGAGGGAAGTAAGTGCTGTAGGCATCAATATGCTTTTCACCATTTGAGTGTGCTAGGGTTGATGAATGCAAGGCCCACTGTGTAGTTTAAGTGAACCCTGGGAAGATAAGGCTTAACCATTAGGGAGGGTGAATAGTTATAATTTGCAGTTGAGATCATCAGGTCTAAATAAGAGAACTAGCCCAGAGAAGCTAGGGAGGCCTGAGAAGGAAAAGGAAAGATTACTCAAGAACATCAACAAAAACGCAACGAAGAAACACCAAAAAGTTTTGCATAAGATAAAGAAGTATCACACAATTATTCTTGTTATTGTCTCGGGAAATTTGACTCAGATGATGAAATTTTGCAATGTTGAGCAAGGTTAGTCCAGAGATTTATGACACGGCTGTGCAAGAAAGACTGTGCAAAATAGACAATGAATGTAAAAATGTTGTCAAAATTGCAAAGGATCTTACTGAAATCTCAGCACAGTGTCAGGATTCTAGTAATCTCAGAAAAATAGATATTGGGAAAGATTCTAGAGAAGTCCAGTGCATATAAAAACACTGTTTTTATGGAGAACTGGACACAGACTGATGTCTATTGAGCTTTAAGGGTCTTGGGGAGCTGCTGCTAATCTAAATCCTGACTTTAGCATTAAAGATACATAGATTCCATTGATCTCAGCAGTGCTATAAAGGAACTTCTCCCAGCTGCAAATAAAGTAACTGAATATATGGAACTAATCTGAGAACACAGTTTTGAACTAATATTATAGGAATGTATTCCTTTAGACAGAGAAAATATACAACCTCAGCATATGCACCTTTTATGCATATCAAATGTAATTTGTCTAACAATAAACTGAAGAAAATCACATTCATGACTATTGGCCTATACTGTGCATAATGCAGTCTTTGCACTGAAATGATATCCATTCATGACAACTTTCAGAATTTGCAGGTATCTTTGCAAATCCAGGAAGACTGCAGAGAAAACACTCTAAGAAAGAACTAAAGAAAGCTATGATTAGAGCATCATCAGAAGGAAAAAATATATACAATCATAAGTAAACTAAAGACACTTTTAGCCACTTTGACCTTTCATCCTTTGACTTATGGATGCCAGGATTTAACATGGATACAGTATTCTAAGTGAGAACTTTTCAATACATAATAAGTTCTTTTCTTCTTGTCTCTCTCAACATAACACATGAATCAAATGAACAAGTGCATGCAGCGTGATTAGAATCTCCTTGCCACCAAAAGGACAAATGGGGAAAATCTGCCTCATACTGTCACTGCATGAATTCCTCCTAATTGAATTTTCCTGTATGAATCCATTTCCTAGTAGTATCCATACAGACAAATGCCTACAAGAAAAATAACTCAGAATAACTGATAAGTTAGAACTTTTTAATTATTATTATTTTTTAAATCTAAATGCATATGCTGACATGTACATTGTCCCTGTCCTCTCCCATAGAACGTGACTGCATCAGGAGACCTCTGCTGCTTGGTGCCTGCCTGGAAGTAACATGGGTCATAACCTCCGTCCCCCTCATGCTCACACTTGTATACAGAACTTCTGCATGCCAGGAGATTAGAAGAAATGCATGACTCAGTCATTGTCTGATTTTTCCTATTAGACTATGGAACAAATTGTTGTGTTAAGTTGCCCCCCCTCAGTTGTAAGTTGGACTGTTCTGTTTTCCCCCTGTATCTGTTATGGTTCAGCCTTGGCTCACTCCACCCTCCTCACTGCCCATCATCACCGTTCCTCCCATCCCTCAAAGTATCTTTCCCGGACTCCTCCCTGTTCTAGCTGGGGTGTTGGGTGATTGGCTCAGGGGCCAGGGTTCCACCCCCCATGTTCCCTTATTGGTTGTTCCTCATTGTCACTCCCTCAGATGCCAAACCCCTCTCCACTTCCTATTGGTTCAAGGACTGTCTCCACCCTTGTTTCTGGTGCCCCTTATAAGTTGGTGTAAGCCGCGTTTTGTCTTGTTTTCAGCTCTGGGTTCGTCCCCTGCACTGGGACTTCCCCAGTATTAAAGATTGCTTCAACCCTCAGCTGGAGTCCCTCTCTTTCCTGGCTGGATTGCTGCCGCGAGTCTCCTGTCCTACACAGGGAGCTGTCTCCACCACAGAGTGGAGCCGCCATCCCTAGGCACTCTCTGGGATACCCAAGCCTAAAGGAGTGCCCCTTACTGCAAGCAAGCGTGCTGTGTGCTTGCTGGGCGGCTGAGAGGGTCAAGCCCTCTTCTGACCACTCGCTGCTTTAACAAATCTTCTCTGTGAATCATTCAAATATTGAAACCACTGAAGATATTTTCTAGGCCTTAGTATAGTAACAAACCAAGCTTTAAAAGTGCATTTGGCCACCCATGTAGATTAATTCAGAAGAATAAATGCTGAATTAGACTCAGAATGTGTCTGTGGTTATAGTTTACATAATGCACAATGTGGTCTTCGGGTATCACTGTGTTTGAAATCCCAAACAAGATCAAAGCTGCTTCACACAGTGAGGTCAATACTTGAAATTTTTGAATACTGGTGGAGCAGCAGCAGCCAGACAGTGAAAGCCGACCGCATCTCATGCCCAGTGTGAGCGGCTTCAAAAGGCAGGAACCTTTCAGAACTTAGTTTTCTCTCACTGGTCAGTATCAATGACAATGGATCAACGTTATGGTGTGTTTGGGCAAATATTTTCAAAGGACAGGTGCAAAGTAGAATAATGCTTTCAATTTCAGAATACTTTTATCCTCTTATATAGTATGTCATCACCAGTCTGGAGTTGGGAGCAGATGGAAATTGCAGGAGGAAATGTTTTAAAAAGGACAACCACATAAGAGCAGCACATAGATCTAATAATTAAATCAAAACTAATAAGATAGCTACGATAAACTGAGGGTCAAGATCCTCAAGAAAGCTGGGCCAATCCAACTCCTGAGTGTTAGTGAAAATTTTGATCTATCCTCATTTAGTTTCTTTTGAGATTTTTGTTGGCATTTTTTCTTTAGTTGGTTGGGGGTTTTTCGTTTGCTTGTTTGCTATTATTTTTTTCTCTGTCATTCATAAGAGAGGATGCAAAGGATGGGGACAGTATTGAGGAGCAAGGGGCAAAGATACTGTAGGTAGTAGGATGTGAACACAGAGCCTCAAGTTTGTGTGCTGTCTTGGGAAATTTCATCATCAGAAAAGAGTCTGATTCTTCAACACTAATTCAGTGGTCTACAAGAATTGGGACTTTTTTTTCAGAATAATGTTTTCTGTAAGCAGACTGACTCCTTACCAAGATGTAAGGGCTGTAACAGTTTCTAAGTAGGCTATATTAATTTCTTAATCTGCATTTCAATTAATGTGTAGATGAGGTCCTAATTAATAAAGGGTGTATGGAATTTAGCGCTTCAGCAGCTAGTATCATATAAAGCTCATCCAAACATGGCATGTGAAAGTTTGCATTTAACAAAATTTCCTCAACAGCTTATTTTCAGCCAGACCAGGAGATTTATAATGAGAAAAAGTGATTCAAACTTCAACCAGGCTATGGAAGAGTTTTTTGTAAGAGTTTTTTCTAACTTTAGAAATGCTTTTTCTTTGCTTAACTTCTCTTATTTTTTTCCAAATGGGATTTCTGGCTCCAAATACAATTGTATGACTAGGACCTGGTATTCATAAAACCCAAACCAGGAGTTTTTTACTCCCAAACAGTAGTTTATTGTTTATTAATAAACTGTCTTGTCCAAAAGACACAGGAGAGGGAAAACCTTGCTATACACTTCATATTTAGTCTATCATATATTTGTCACTCATTAAGCCACTGTGCTTATACCACATGGCTTTAATATTGTTTCAAACTGTTCTGAAACCTGAAAATAGCTTACTTTTTTCTGTTAGAAATTAAAATAAAAATCAATGAAGACAGGAAAAATGCTTAGATGGCACACTACTCATGATTTAGTGAACTCTTATCACTGTAGAAAGGGTAAGACCAAAATAGTTTAATACCTTAAACGATTCTCACTTTAATCTCTTGGGGATATCTGAGGCTCTTCATTCCTGCACATTCCCTCTCCCTGACCACATTCTTTTCTGCTGTTAACTGAAATTAGTTCATTTTAAAACAGCCAGTTCTGCAGAATTTATGATCTCAGCAGAAGAGCAAACACATATACTGCTTATATTGCTCTACACACTAGAATTGGAGTATTTTTCAAAGAGCTCTACCTGCCTCTCCTTGAGGAGACTTGAGGTCTTGCCCTGTCAGAGTGTCCTGTTCAAAATGCTCACATAATTTATTCAGGGTAATTTCATCAAAACCTATTAGAAGTCATGCAGATGTGCAAACAGCTGCTGGACTTCTTTCCAAAATGGTGCTAATAGAATTTGCTGTACTGGTAGTCTCCCCTGCTATCTGCTCCTTGTTGGTTGGGAAGAAAATCCTATCCACAGGGCTTGAGTAGCAGATGTAATACACAGCATAGATTTCACTACATCAGAATTGTCTAAAAGTAATGCCAAGGGTGACCTACATCTCATGAAGTAGAGCAGAATGCACTTTATTGAAGTGCTTGTCCTCAGTGCATTTGTTTCCTCTGGTTGTTATGGGGAGGGAGAGCTGTGTGCATCTGCTTTGTGGGTTTTTTTAAAACATGGACAAAAATGGATCATGAATTAATGTTGAAAAAGGCTCAGCAAGAACTAAGGTGCTCTGCAAACTGGTAATTTTAGTCACAACATTTGCTCACGTGATATACAGGAAGACACAATTGGACATAGACGCTGGAATCTGGAAAGCTGGAGTTTTGATAACCTCATTCCATGGGGTCTATAGGGAATCTGTCTTAGTTAAAATGGGCATACTGATTTTTAACAACTAGTACAAGACGTAACACCCTAGAGCCAAATACTGCTCTCCAGTTTCTTTGACGCAGATCAAGCTCTCCTCAAAGAATCATGGAATATCTCAGGTTGGAAGGAACCCACAAGGATTATTAAATTCAATTTCCTGCCCCTCACGATAGTACCTAAATCACTGGACTAAAAACATTATCCAGACTTTCCTTGATCCTACGTACTGAAGGGTTAGGAAATTGCCTTACACTCGCATAATACTTAATTTTTGGCTCCTGACTGGGAAGTAATATAGTAAGTGTTTGCATCAGAAACTCCGAGAAGTCTCATAGGTTTATGAGTATGCTTCTGATAAGAGCAAAATTACCATGTCACACTATTTAATTTCTTATCAATCAGACCACAAGACAGGCAAGCCTCAAAATTAATTCTGCACTGTGGTTATGTACTTCTGGTAATTTTGACATTCCTGATGCTTGTTCTTTAGGTGAAATAATATATAAAATATTAGTTAAGTAGATACACCTTTCCAGAAGTATCTGAAATTTTAGAATGCAAGCAACAGCAAAACAAGTTATAAAGTTTGAAACATATCAGTATTTTTTCTAATAATTAAATTACCTCTCATTTTTTTTTCAGTAAATTAATAGAGTATTCAGTACTGTGTGGCTTAAGAAATTGTTTTGCTATTTGGCATTAATTGATTTTGATTTTTAAAAATCTGAAAAGTGGACAGTTAACTAAGCAGCTCCTCCTGAAAACTGCTCTTAGAAAGCAATGATTCCTTCTCCTTTGTAAAGAGGAAAAATGTACTTCCAGGTAATTGAGTATCTTTTTTTATATCAGGGGTTTTCCTGCTGAAGTGCAATGTAAGATAAAAACTGAAATATAGCAGAATGTGCCCCAGTATGACACACAAAAACTAAAATCAGATATTTATCAAGCATCATTAGAAATACAGCAAAGATTTTGAGGCATTATCATTTATTTACTAACTGCAAAAACTACTCAGAAAAAGACAGTGCAGGAAAACACAGTTTTATACACAAGTGATATTTCACAAAGAACATTATACAAACAAGTGCCTACAGTTTCTTAATGTAACTCAGTTGCTGCCCATAAAAAATAATCATGTTAAATAAATTCTGTAACGATAAGACTGGATGCTCTGCCTCTGAAGATACAATCACAGTAGTAAGTAGGCAGAAGAGCGTGTGTTTTTGCTATGTGATTTATTACCAAATCTTTGACACACAGGAAAAGCAAGCATGGCAATAGTTTTGGTATTGCTTCTTCTTGCTTCAGTGAAAATTCTATCACAACCGCCAAATGGTGCTGGCTTCCATTTTGTGTTTTCTGACACTTCTAAGTGCGCTTATCTAGGAGAACTGAATATCCTAAAGAATATCCCGAAGAACAGGCCAAGAAGCCTATCTAGTCTGTTCTGCCTTCAAACCATTTGCTAATCTTGCTAAACTATCTGCATTATTAATCTCTTTTCAGCAGGTATGGATAAATCCCCTTCTACGGGCTTTTTGATTACCTAAAGTGTGCTGTTATCTTCCAAAAGGAAATTAATTTAGGCCCAATTGTGTATTACTTGACCTCATGTTATTGTTCTGCCTTGTCCACACACAACAACAAAATATGTGTTTCCACAGGCAGATTTGAAAGGTAATGTGTGGCAGGCAGAGTGGTTCTTTTTAGCAGCACTTCTGCTGAAGTTAAGTCACAGATCATCTTCTTAACTTTACAGAACACCAAAAGCTTGATCTTCTCATGCAAAAAACCTCAAAACTATGAAAGTGCATTCAACAACCAAACCAAGTTACAAAATACGGAAAACACTTTCTAGCATGCCATGCCGCTTCAGAAAGAACAACTATTTGGCTTCCACTGCACAGATGAAAGGAGAAAACAGTTCTTGGTAGGGCAATAAAAAGAGTGAGGTTTTTCCTTAGCTCTCAAACAAACTTTTCAGAGGTCATAAAGGAGAGTGACACATATTCATTTGCTGTGGTGTTAGCACATGGCAGGTAAAATTCAAGGAAAACTCAAGGAAATTCTTCCTCGTGTTCTGCCTCCCTGTACCTGGGCCAACACTCAGATCCACTTTGGCCTCTCCTTCTCCCTTCTCCTCTTTCCAGCCCATCTTGTCAGGCTTCTGTCACTCCTTCCTTTGTTCCTCTGTCTCCTTTCACAGTCCCATCCACCATAGCTGCACTCATTATTGGCAAGGCCAAGGAAGTAAAATCTTTTTCTCTGCTCTGCCACTTGCTTGAGTTGGGAGGAGAGGCACAAGGTAAGCCAGTTCCCTACAGATCTCATGAGTGGCATAAGGGAGGCAACTCACCTGTCTTAACTCTTTACCTCCACCTTATTTCATGGCTTTGGAAACTCACATTACTCACTGCTGATAAAGGCTTATTAGTCCCATTCTGGCTGTTATCCAGAGTCAACTATACTGTGTCAGAGCAGAAGGGTCTGTCCCTCCCTGTGAATGAACAGCTCACCTGGGAACTCAACTGTAACTGGAGAGCACTATGTAGCATACTGGAGGAATTTTCTGAAGAAATGAGGTAACTGGCTTCACCAGACACTTCACTGAAGCACAAAGCAATGCATGCTTCACAGTCCTCACTGGAAGTGAAAAGTAAGCAAGTCTCCCTAGGCTTTGGTTTCAGCATCAGAGCTCAAGGCAGCAAGCCCTACATGCAAGTAATTCAGTACACAAAAGCTTGTGTGGTTTGCTCTCAATAGCAGCATAAATTACATTTCACCTGTTTACATCAGAAATCTTGCAGTGCAGATATGCCAATAAATGTGATGATTGATGACCAATAAATACTGACTGATGAGGCTTCTCAGCAAATCTTTTACCTTCAACAGCTTTCTAAGAATCCCAGTATATGATTCTACATCTATAACTGTGCAACAATAGCTGTTTGGTTCAAGAAATTACTTCATTATTATTCACCAAGTAACTGGTAAATGTTCATTTCTACTGTGGCTCAGTTACATGGTTTTACCGTGCCTTGCTGCTATAATCCTGTTCCACCCTGAATGCCCTAAAACACCCTGCATTTGTTGATCTGCCTCTCCTTTCACTCCAGTTCTGTGAAAACCCCACAGAACTAGGTCTCAAAACCTGTTGGAGAAACAGCACAGCCAGGCACTGTATGTTTTCTTAGGTTTACCAACTTCAATTCAAGTATGTTTTCAGAAGTTTTGAAAAAAAAATAGTGTTTTCATTATGGTTATCCAAAATGTTTTACTTATTTTTAAAAAATGTAAAAAACCCATCCAGTGGAGCCCATCATCACAGCAGAGATAAATTACAACTGCAGAAATCTCTGCCTCTATGCCTGAGTGATTCCAGTTTCAGCCTACCACTATGAAGCTCTTCTTGAAGTAGGGAACAAAAGGAAATGGTCAATAACAACAGTACTCTGACTGAAGTCTACCAAAGTTAGTTATATTAACCACAACTTTGCATGTATTTCTACTTTTTTAATATATTTACTTCCTCTTTTTTAATATATATTAATATATTTACTTTCTATAGTTTCCTACGCAGATAAGATAAAGAAATTAATTTAAACAACTGGCAGGTACAGTGAAATTGAATAGGCACAAAGTCACCTCAGTCATTCTGAAGATGCTGTTTATTGTTAGCTCCAAATTAAAAAAAATACAGAACAGCCAACTTCAACCTCTTTCAGCCAAAATCACCAAACTGACCGTACACAGTTCATCCGGTTATTGGCTAACAGGTTATTTTGTCAACACCAGCGGAAGAAAAGGAATTTATTAGATTTAACATGATGGTACAAAGGTAGCTGAGCTCTGGGAATGGAAAAAATTTTGAAGAGAATGTTAACTAGGAATTTTTTTTTCCTTTGATATCAGTTTGTTCTGAGCAAACTGGACTTGATTCTGTAGGGCACTTCTGAGTAGCAGCTGGATTGGTAAAGTTTCATATGCTAATTAGTCTATAAAAATATTCTATTTTACTCTTAAGCACAGACGCCTCAAGATTCAGAAGATATGCTAAAGAAGTTGGGTTTTGGTCAACTTTCCTTGCTTTAAGGGAGGGAAGTCAGAACAAAATAACCTTTTCTTTCTTTTAGGTGTTGTGATGGCTCAAAAGAGAAAGAATGCCCGATTCTCTCTTGTAACTTCTTGCCACGGATATCACACAAAAATAAATGTATTATTTCTAGCTGAGAAAACTAAAATTACAAGAAGTGATACTTGTGAAGAAAAACCTTGGAGAGGAAAAACATTAATCAGATATGGCTTGACAAAGTCTTTGAATAACAGGACTTCTGTCAACAAATCTGAACTGCACTTATGGCCTTGTTAGAAATTGTGCCAGTTCAATGGGCAAAGGTATCAATCTTAGCCCACAACAAAGTTACTTATTAATCAAACTGCAAACCTCTATATGATAGTTTACTTATTACTTTCTCAAGAAATTACTCAGAAATTACTCAAGAGTAATTTCTTGTTACTCTTACTACTTTTTCAACATGTCTGCAGCCAGTAACCTAAAAACCTCTTCCAGCATAGCAAAGACAGAAACCACTAACCAACCTTGAACTCATTTTTTCCCCTTCATCTTATAAAGCTAAGAAAGATTAGCAAAAGCAGCTATGGTAACAATCATAAACACAGTTATATGAGGATATCTTTTATGTCTCAAGTCAGTTCTGAAGTCAATCCACTCACATATTTTTAGCTATTCTCCCTGATGAGATAGCATGGTCACAAATACTTTACTGATCTCTTTCAACAAAATGTCATCAAACCACTGTCACTAATGATGTTGCAAATACACGGAGTTAATCAGTGGATGCAAATGCAATCAGTCAGGAATGGTCCCTTCCCCAAGGGTTTGAAAATGAGGATTTTTTTCCACTGTGAGGTAGTGTGGCTAGACAACAAACTGTTTTTTAAATAGGGACTGCTATCTTCCTGATAAAATTAGAGGCAACTGCTGTAACTATTTATTATCAGAGCACTTGTCCTATGAAGAAAGACTGAGAGAACTGAGATTGTTTATCCTGGAGAAGGCTCCAGGGAGACCTTACTGCAGCCTTTCAATATTTGTAGGGGGATCATTAAGAAAAATGAGGCAAAATTTTTTAGCAGCACCTGTTGCTATAGGACAAGGGGCAACAGCTTTAAACCAAAAGAGGGTGGATTCAGGTTAGATATAAGGAAGAAACTGTTTACAAGAAGAATTGTAAAATGCTGGACTGGGTTACTCAGAGATGCAGTAGATGCCCTATCCCCAGAAGCAGTCAAGATCAGGTCAAATGTGTCTCTGAGCAACCTGATCTAGTTTAAGATGCTCCTGCTCATTGAAAGGTGGGTTGGACTAGAAGGCCTTTAAAGGTCTCTTTTCATCCCAAACCATTCTGTAATCCTAAGATTTTCACGTGGCAAAAATTAAGATATTTTTTAAAACATCCTAAGTGCAAAGTTCCTCTCCAGGCTTTAACTGTGATTATTAGGACAAAAAAAATTAATTTTTTTTTTAAAAAACAACTTCTGTCAGACAGGAAATGAATGGTCAGCGCTGGTGGCTTTCTTCTTCTGTTTCAGGACAAAACACATTTATGTTGGGGACAGTGAATTAGGTATTAAATACAAGTGGGTTCTCACATGTTGTGGCTAAGTTCCTTACATTCTCATTGCTTATTTATCCTCAAGTAAGTAAGATATCTTGCAAAAGGAATAATTCATTAATAAATGCATCAGTAAATGCTTCCGACTGCATGGCTCACCACAAATTCTTTGTAATACTTTTAAGGAGTTACCAGACTGTTATTAGCTACATAATAATCCCCAAATCTGTTTTTTCTGAACATACTCTTCCTCCCCTTTTCCTAACATCGAATGAGACAACTAAAAATTAGCATGAAATGGAGTCAATGACCCTACATGTACTTACCATGTACCACATGCTTGGCCACTTGGGATCATTGAAATAAGTGGATTGGGTACCACCAGGTTTATAATCCCTTTTTATCCTTCTTTTAACCACCTGCTGTTGTATCCACTCCACCTGTTAACCAGGAAAACATAAGGAGAATGTTACGGTTCTGTGGAGATTATCAAGAAATGTGTGAAAACTTGGGATTGTTCTCATTACCACACTCCAAAGCATATTTAGTATTAAAGAGTTAATTTTGGCAGTAGAAATTGTGCAGATCATCTGGACATACTGTTCACTAAGGAATACATTCAATTTAGCTAGCGTTACAAATCTACCCGAACAATTGCTTAAATACCCTGCTAGAGGGACTTCATGGGGTTTTATCTTTTAAATACTATTACTTTTCTGATTTTTCTTTACGAGATTCACTCTTCTCCTGAATTTATAAAAACTCCATTTCTGTATGAAAGGAGCTCATTTGTATAAAAATTATATTTCTGGAGTAATTAATTATACAGATTCTCATTTCTTGCCAAAAGGCAAGTCTATGCAAACAATGAAGTTCATTTTAACATTTCCATAAAGTCACACTTACTGAGAGGTAACAAAATACATTTTCCCATTGACCTCAGCCTCAAAAGCTCCATTTCCTAAGTGTCTAGAAATCAAAGCCAAGCCAGACTAGGGATCAAACTATTTTTTAAAATCACCCTTTTCAATCTCCTCAGTTCAGGACTCACAGCATTTTTTTGTGCATGATCCAGCTCTTCTTCAAAGACCTGCATGGAATACTGCTCTGGCAATCAAACTGAGCTAATTCAAGCACTCTTTTCCTCTTTAAGTGACAAAATTTGAAATTAAATATTATCTCTTGATTAATGAATCAAAACTACTTTCTACCATTTTTAGCCTCACTGATTCAGTAGAATTCTTGGGGAAAAAAAACCCATGTAGGTATGCTACAGTAGGACCTCCCTCACACAGAGTTATAAACTGTGAAAATAAAATTTGATAAATGAAAAAAAACTTACATGCATGGGGGAAAAAACACCAATTTATCAAAGCAGCATGATTTTGTTGTGAAAGATAATTTTTTCAAATATACCATTACAGGGTCTGCTTGAATAAACATTTCAAAATTTTTAAAAATGTGTCAACTCCAATATGTGAAAATGCCATTACTATACAGCAGAAGTTACGGACAAGCTGAAGGTGTAATCCTTTCCTTTTTGGGGAAAAACATGCTTGGGGTGAAAAAATTTTCTAATTCTGAAGTAAATTACAAATTTTATACCAGAATCTGTGACTTCTATGAAAAAATTCAATGTGAAGGTGTGGATGTGGATTCGGTGAAAAAGAGATGCTTCAAGTGCCACTCCTAATTGAAACTGTAACTGTAACCCTTGTACTGACTCCTTCACCTCCATCTGTCCTACACCTGTAAGAAGAAACTGTAAATTCCTCCTTGGATAACAAGGGAGGAGGTGCCACAGGAACACTACATATTAAAGAGAAAAAGAGAAAACCCACACAGAGCACATGGAAGCATGGAAGGTAATGCTCAGTAAACAGATCAGCAAGAGGGGCTGCCTCATCCCATGAAAAACAGGCACTGAATAGCAGTGCAGTACTGTTACTCAGAATTTGTCTGCAGACTGATTGCTCTGGGCAAGCACCCTCCCTCCCAGTTAGAAGGTCTCATGCTGCATCTGCTACACTTCATTCTTTACTTCCTTGAAGATCCTCAACACTCGAATACGAGTTCTGAAAGACCCTGCTACAAAAGGACAGAAGTGAGGATAGCACACTCTGAGACAAAATATGAGACTATGCTCTTCTGTCCCAGAACAGGCCATAGGAAAAAGAATTGTTCCAACAGTTCCTCTCTTAGCAGGATGACATCCAGAGGGACATTGACAGACCTGTGAGGTGAGCAAGACCAAGTGTGAGGTCCTGTACCTCGGTCAGGGTAATCCTAAACCTCAATACAGGTTTAATGAGTGGTTTGAGAGCAGCTTTGCATATGGGTGGAAGAAAAACTGGAGATGACCCAGCAACTCACATTCACATCCCAAAAAGCCAGCTGTATGCTGGGCTATGTCAAAAGGCACTTCACACTTCTCCTCCATTTACCCTCTGGAGTGCTGCATCCATCTCTGGGGTGCCCAGCATAAGACAGGCAAAGGAAGCCACAAAGATGGTCAGATGGCTGTAGAACCTCAGCCATGAGGAAGACTTGAGACAGCTGGGATTGCTTAGTCTAGAAAAGGCGTTTGGGGAGATCTTACGGCAACCTTCCTGTTCCTGAGGGGCACCTATGGAAAGGATGGGGAAGGTCTCATAATCAGGGAGTCAGTCTAGTGGTAGGACGTGGGGTAATGGTTTAAACAGAAAGAGAGTAGGTTTAGATGGGATATTAGGTAAGGTCAGTGTTCTTTACTCTCAGGGTGGTGAGGCACTGAACAGGTTGCCCAGAGAAGCTGTGGATGCCCCCATGCATAGAAGTGTTCAAGACCATGTTGGATTGGACTCTGAGCAGCCTGGTCAAGGGGAAATGTTTCTGCCTATGGCAGGAGAGTTGGAACGAGATGATCTTTAATGTCCTTTCCAACTCAAATGATTCTATGATTCTATGTTTCTAACAAAACAAGTAAGCATCTTAGTTCTCCCGTCATTAAGTTTTCTGTGCTACCAGCTCTACTTAAGTGCATAATTTTTTTGCGTTTCACCTTGTAATGAAACCAAAAGGTCAATAATTTAGGGTAAAGTGAGGAGGACATACTAATATCCAAGGGCCACACCTAGGTTAGTGAACAAGAGACCCAAGCCATTACTCAGGAGTGCAGGAGAGATGATGAAGACTATTGACACACCTCTTGCTAACTATGTGCAGTCACAAAAGTGAGACGCCCAAAAATTTGACTTCCCATCTTAAGAATTTTCTGTCATTTTTTTGATCATAATTAAAACCCCAGCTATTTTCTTAACCTATTATTCTTTGACTCACAATAGCAGTCGACTCTTTTCACCATAAAAAGAGATGAAGGTAATTGGTAAAGCAGACGTTGACATACATCAAGACCATGGAAAATAACTGCAGATGCCATTTCACAGATATAGGGGTCTAAAGTTAGATAAAAAGTTATTTACTCCAGCAGTGCTATATGACGCATTCTTGCTTGCTGCGGTGTGATTTCAGGGTTTACCTCAGAACCTCAGGTCCCTCCCCCAATAATTCTCTCCCAGGTGTGTCAGTCACCTCTCCTTTGGAATTCCAGATGGGCGTCGAGTGATTGGCAGATTCAAAGGATGCCCTCTACCCCTAGGGGGTCATTGGGCCATACAAGTGTCCTTTGTCCTTTAAGACCTCCATCTGTGTAGCTGGTTGATGGCTTCCTACCCTTTCCCTCCCCCTCTCCCCAGGATTGAAAGGAACAGCAACCACGCGGTTCGGAGAGTTCTGTTGGAGCTGTTGCTGGACTCAGAGGCCTGTGGGCCAGAATAAAGCTCTGGATCAAAACCCTCCATCAGAACTGACTCCTTTTCTTCACCACCACCTTAAAGCTTCTCCACCAGAGGTAAACCCGAAGAGCAGACCCAGTTACGGGGGAAAGCTCCATTCCACAGCCACCAGAGCTCCTGCATGCCTGCACTTGCCTCCAAGCACCCAGCTGCAGCATCCAGCTAGCCAAAACTGTCTCTGGGGTGAAAACACCACAGTGGCTGCTATTTGGTTCAGCACCAAGGGCCAGACAAGCTCAGGCACGTCCCATCCAGCTATATTAGTTTTATTCCAATACTGCTGATAAAGAAAGTGTTTCTTCAGCAAGGGTCAATGACAATCCACAATCAAAGCAGTTGTCAAAATTATGTTACAGATTCTGAAAAAAAACCAAGATAAAACAAGAAACAGATGTTAATACAGGCTGAGCAGAAACCAAAAGAGCAGAGAAGAAAAGACAGCAGATGATCCTTCAAAGTACCACTCAACTCCAAAGAAACACATCTTGCACAACAGCAGGCCAAGCTACTGCAGTGTCTCCCATGGACCAAAGCTGAAATTCAATGCACATTTTTCCACCTCATAGCCACAGAAAGGGCCAGTCAGTCCTGGTATGAATTAAGTGGTTTTTATCTGGTTTGCTATGTATTTGTGATCAATTGTAGCCACATCCATGAGGTGGCTATAGTCCCACATCCATGATGTACAAGAATCCACAGCTATGGATTTTAAGGGGACTGAAGTGTCCTTAAATCCATACATATCAGCCTAAAACTATGTGGAAAAAATTCTTCCTTTATGAACAAGACTGTAGAGGAATAAATTGTGAAGAGAAAAGGGAACAACCTAGCTAGTGATGAAGGAAGACAGGCTCTGTACTGAGGTAGCTTAATAGAAACCAGAGCTGCTGGGAAAGACAAAAGCATCACACTGAAATTCTGGAGAAGCTCAGCATATCTGTCACTGGCCAGGATCTCTGTACGACTAGAAAACTGGGGAACACTCCAAGGCAAAAGGACTCACATTTTCTCTCCTTGGGGAAGTCCTGACAGCTTTTCTACTTGCAGACACAGTTGTGGTAACTGAGGATGAACATGGCTACAATCACTGCCCAACCTCCACCCTTCTAGTGTATTGACCATAAAGCAGTTCAAAATTACAGGACTGAAATCACACAGCAGCCTTGTGGGAGAGCTGAGAACAAATTTCAGGGAGCTTGGGCTCCTGGACAGTGGCTTCCAGCAGCACCACCCCCAGATGTCATAAGGAAAGAACAAGCATCTAAAGCAGTTGGAAATTTTTCCCTTCCTCAGATCTGAAGTGGCCTAACAAGCTTGGATGCTCTGATTCTGTTTCTATAATAACTCAGCCTTGGAATACTGAGGAAAAGTCTCTAGAGCATGAGCTTAAAAGCAACTTCTATGTTTATACAAGGTAGTTTGTATTTTTTAGCCACAGGTCATACACCTCACCTTGGAACAACTCAAGACCTACATGCTCACGATTTTGAGCACAATTTTAAGAGACCTCTAATTGATAGGTCTTGCTTGGTACAGTACCTAAAGCTTTGCTTACATCATTGAATACAATGTTAGTATCAAGTAGAAATACCTAGTCTTGGGACAACGTAATCATCTTTTCATCATTTCAATACAGTGGGAGGATTAGTATTAGTATCACTCTGAAAGTAAACTTTCATGTCACAACTCCCTAAAACTTCATATTCTTGATAAACCAGAAGGCTGATCCAGTGCCCAATCGAGGATAAAACTGTGAACTCTCTAAACTTCATCAGCTTTGGAATCTAACATCTGGCCTCCTAGACAGCTGAACTATCTTGGATTTCATGTCTTGTATTATTGTATCAATTATTCTATATATTTAAAAAACCTGTTGAAATTTCTGATGGGATATTTTTCTTTTCTTAGGTTAGTCCTTCAACTCATGTCATAAATCATTTAAGTGCTTCACACATCTGCATGTGCTACTTTAAGGTAGCCTTAACTCATTTTGTGACATCTTAGGAAGACAAATCTCTACCACAGGGTTAAATTCAAATGTCCAAAATACCAGTGAAATTCCAAAAGTGTTGCTTCAGTCAAGAGTTTCCCATGGTTTCAACTGTCATTTAGAAAATCCACTGAGAATCAGCAAGACAGTAAAAGTATTCCATGATTAAGTGATATGTAATATCCATCAGTGGTATACTGGACTTACCAAAATAAATACATCTTTTGAGTAGAGTGTTCACTGACCAAAACCCCCTTAATAGAATGTAAGGAAGTATCACAAATAACTCAGCCTATTTCCAGCACTTTCGCTTAATGTTGTTTTGTCACATAAGTCTGACATTGAAAAATTCAGTCACAGAACATATATTAAATATCAAATTAAGCAGTTTTCTGATCAGAGTACTTTAAACCACAGAAAAATTTTATCCCATTTGGGTTTATTTGATTGTGCCTGTCTTGCTATTTTCTATTCTTAATCATAGGAAAAGGATAAAGTATTTTCTTCCAAGCTGACCCTGTTTATAGCATATACTTAGAATTAGTATTTAAAATTCAGAGTTGAGCCAAAGTGCTTATCCTAAGCTTCGGTTTTAGAGTTTTGTCGAGTTTTACACTTAATGGAAGTATCAGTGGCATATTTTACAGCACCTCATTTCCCTAGCTTCTTAGCTTCAGATCTCTTTGCATCAGCTTGATTATTGCTCTTATTTAGAATCATAGAATCATAATGTTGGAAGAGATTCTTGAAATAATCAAGTCAAATATCAACCCAGAACTACCACTGTGTTCAACATTAAATTATGTCCTTCAGTGTCATATCTAGAGGGGTTATGACTCTGGGATATGGTGTACTCAGGGATGGTGACTCCACTTCCCTGGGCCGTCTGCTCCAATGCTTTACAAATCTTTCCATATTTTCTTTTTTTTAAATAGGTAATCTAAGCCTCCCTTGGCACAACTTGAGACCATTTCCTCTCATCCTGTTATTTGCTACCTGGGAGAAAAGCCCAACCCTCAGTTTCCTACAGCCTCCATTCGTGTAGTTATACAGAGCAGTAAGATCTTTAGTCTGCTTTTCTGCCAGCTAAAAAACCCTAGCTCCCTCAGCTGCTCCTCATACAACCTCCCCTCTAGAGCCTTCACCCGCTCCACTGCCCATCTTGGGACTTGCTCCAGCACCTCAGTGTCTCTACAAAAGTGAAGGACCCAGAACTGAACTCAAGATTTGGGTATGGCCTCACCCAGTTACTTCCTTGGTCTTGCTGGCCACACTGTTCTGTGTAAACCAAGGATGCCACTGGCCTTCTTGGCCACCAAAGGCACACTGCTGACAACTGTTCAGCCACTGTCAGAGAGCAACCCCAGATCCCTTCCCACCAGGCAGCTTTCCAACCACTCTTCCCGCAGCCTGTAGTGCTGCATTGGGTTATTGAATCTCAAACAGTTGGCATCAACCTATTGATTGATTCAGCTGACCAGATGCCTCTGCAGAACTCTCCTACCCTCCCAGCAGATCAACACTTCTACCGAACTTGGTGTCATCTGTGAACTTGCTGAGGGTGTACTTGAACCCTTCACTCAGTCTGTCGACGAACATACTAAATAGGGCTGATCCCAACACTGAGCGTTGGGGAACACCACTGTTCCATGGCCACTGTGTTTGTCTCTGATCTACCAGTTCAGGTCAATGGAGGATGGATGACAATTGTTAGCAGTTACCTTTGGAACAAGCTGCCTTTTTCTGACCTGAAACTCAGTCTTACAGTTGTCAGTGAACTTCACTGATATTAAAAGGTTGATCACTACCCCTCTTAAACATCATTATCAAAATGACTACCACCTTTCAAAATTAACTGCCAAAAGCTACCTGTGAGAGACACATGCAGCCAGCCTCCACTGGGGCCGTATCTCTCAATTTCTGTATATCAGATAACATAAAGGCTGGAGTAATGCATGATGAACAAACGGGCTGATTACTTTCATTTATTTTAAAGCCTCAGATGAACCAAGGGCAACATCACTGTTTTGCAGCTTTAGAACAGTCCCTGTGCACATTCTGGCAATTGAAGTTTGTCCACAACAGTCACTCTGTTATGGATTCCTAATTTACAACACTTGTCATATTATAAACTGAGAAAAAGATGGCTATGATTTATGGGATAAACTGCATATACTAGAGCTTTTTGGTCTCCAGTCACATGACTTACAGGGTTGCAATGTGGTGTCTACAGTCTTCACAAAATTTCGTTCACCTATGTTTATTTCATTTGATAGCAATCTCTATGACTATTTCTACACTGTCTTTCATTAGGAGAAAAGGATAAATGGTCTAACATAAATGTGATTTTTTTCATATGATTACAGTATAGGAATACCCTCTGTACTAATAAAACAATTTTTTTCTAACCAAGACATGTGCAACTAGGTATATTCTGAAATACACAAACTTAAGTTTTGTTTGATAGAATCTCAGATGTGCTGCAGAAGATGTCTGCTCTCATAAGGGAAGACATTTCAGAAGCTTCAAAAACTGCAATGGTTTTCATATATCTTCCTATTACTATTATTATTTTATTTCTGATCATTCATTTGGTTCCTCTACCTGCTGTCAGAAAGGGCTGAAATGCAAAACTGGACTTTAGTTCATAAATAAACATATATTAGCATCAGACAACAGCTTAAAAATCACCTGACTACCTTTCCATATTTGCCAGAATGGTGTGCAAGTTGAAAGAGATGATATCTCAGTCTTCCACAATGGCAACTATTACCAAAACACCTTCTTCACAGTACCTCTTCAAAGTGTAATTGGGCTCATAAAATGACAAGTTTACCAAACATCTGCACTGAGCAGGGCTGCTAGTTTCCTTGATGCAAGGCAAGGGAAGTGTGTTAGTATAGCAAGGACCCAGGAAAGAAGGCCAAATATGATGAAGAGAAACACAGATCCACAAGGAAGTGGTATCCAGGTGTCTTCTTAGCTGAGGAGAGGGAAGTTTTTGAGGCCACAGGGTCCAAACACATATGCAGGTCACCAAACTGCTGTACAATATTATTCTTCAAACTCACAAATAGTTACAGGAATGTGAACTGTCTGAAAGTTGGAGTTAAATAACTGGCCATAAAGCAAATAGAAATTAATTCTGATGCCATATGACATCTAATAAAAGAGGTTTGACTGGATGATCAAAATATTTCCTTTTGATCTCATAGACTACGAGTCCATTGGCATTTGTATTCTTGAGAACTAGATTTTTAGGAACAGCCTGGAAGTCAAAAAAACCTTGGAATCCAGAAATTCTGGTTTCATTATACAAAGTTGTTATAACACAAAGTTGTTACATATAAAACACAAAGTATATATATAAATACAAAGTGAGTGTGTGTGTGTTTGTGTGTGCGCATGTGTGTGCATATATGTATATATAAACACAAAGTTGTTATAACAGCAACAGATGAAACAGTGAATTGAGTATCAATTTAGTAAAGCTACTTAAAAAGAAATTTTTAATCTGCATCATTTACAAAAGTAAAGTTAAACCACTATTCTGGCCTTTTCAGATATTTATATTCAACTTCAGCACTAATGAGAGTCCCAGCATTTACTCTCTCTCTAAATAAATAAATTTTTTTAAAGGAAAAAAATGTCAAATAATAATAATGTAGGTTAAACACAGGTTATGTAAGTGATAGTCAACACACCAATGGATACGACTGCTTTAAGTGGATTACGTGGATTTGGAATTGCTTGGATTCATACAATGTGCTGTGTGACACCAAGAGAAATAAAATTCCACTGAATAAAATACCTAGCACTTGGTGTGCATTTGCCACTTGCAGAAATTTTTATTCAACTTTCAGCCTTGTCTGTGTTTTGAGTCAGAAGCAGGAAGGAGCAAAGCTGTCTGATGAAGGCTGCACACATTCAAGCAGCACAGCTGTGAAATGCACACAGCTGCCTGGCACCTCCTCTGAACCATTAAAACTGGTGAGGATCTGCTAAGAGTAAAGCAGATCAGCCAAGGATGATAAGTGGCTTTTCAGTGACATTGGCTTTTCAAAATAATCCTAAAAGAAAGAATTACAAAAAATTCGGTAGTGGGGAGAGTCTTTTGCTTTGCTTTGGGGAGGATGTTTCTCCAGCTCCCTTTTCCTGCCTTCAATAATCTGTCAATAACCTGTAAATAATCCCAGATATGACAATTTTTTTATGCGTCTCATGATGATTTCTTGCTGTCCACCATTTAGAATAGCTGGGTGAGATACCAACCACTGGAATTAAACATGATGGTCTGGCCTGTCAGAAGCAGGAAGACAGATGCATAAAAATCTTGATCCATTATGTCAGGAGTACACATTGCTGCCAGAATGTTTTCGAAGTGCAAGAGAAAGAGAAAAAAACCCTTTAATTCATCTTTTTATGGATTTCCTGCAATACAGCCTGTATCATCAACATCAGAGAAAGCTGGATCTCCTCAGGAAATGGTGTATAGAAGCTGTTCCGTTACATTTCTATACAGTCAGTTCTGAGATGTGACTTTCCAAAACTTGTTTTCTTTCAATTTCTCCCTCTCTCCCTGCTGATATTTTGGCATTTGGCCTTGCAGGATCAGCTGCTTCCAGAATGCTACATCTTTTTACACTTCACAACTAGGACCTCTTCAGTTCCTCCTCTTCTGACACCTTCTGACACCCATCAATTTTACAGCCCAGTAGCCAAATCACCAATTTGCTGTCTTCACTATCAAGCTCTTAGAATACAGATTAAAAATTAGAGGACTAACTCCCCTTGGTTTTTTAAAAAACATTTAGTTGTCCTATCATTTTTCACCTATAAATGCACTTTGCTGCTAAAAAACATAGGAGCAAGTACTGCTTTACTGGAACTGTAAAGAAACTCAAATATTAGCACCTACTAGCATCTAAGGACTAAGGATTGCAGTTATCTTTTCTTTACAACCCTCTGCTCTTACATGTTTATAACTGCTATGATGAAGTTGTCTTCTTAAAGCTTTAAATTTCCCACACATATATTTACCTAAAGTGCTTTTGCCATCATTAAGGCGTGAGCAAAATCCTTTAATGCTTCCTGAATTGTGTGAGGAATGTAACACCCTTTTCCTTTTTAGGTTCCAAATGGATTTTCCTTGTGTTTCTTGTTCATGAGTTTGTCTTCAAATTGCATTTGCAGTTATAAAATAACACTGCCCAAGTCTGTGATCTGCCTTCACACACATTGTAGGTCCCTCCATTAGTGGTCTCACTTTGAGTGAGGGTGAGTGTTCCCAGCTTGCACAGGAGAACAAACCAGTCAGATATGTCATTAAGCAAGAAAGCATTCTGACAGAGTTGTGCAGAGAAAATCTTATCCCAGAATGGAGAGACTTTAGAAAGCAGCTAAACTGGAGCTGGAACGAGGTGACTTTTAAGGTCCCTTCCAACCAAATCGTCAACAACTCAAAGATGTCCAATTAAGATAGCTATTTGGCATGCTGCATATACCTTTCACACTCTCAGCAAAAGCAGCTGCAACCTCTACTAGTCCCTGTTCAAATCAGCTGCTAGCTGAAGAATCTCACAGTGTGCTGCAACATACTGGAGTGCATGCTGCTCAAATAAATTCTCCAAACTTTAACGCCTTGATCATGATGCTAACATGTCCTCTGATGAAGCAACAGATAGACATAGCTTTTTTCCTCCTTGTTTTTGCTATTTCATTGATGTACAGTCAACTGTGCACTTATGATACCCTGGACTGCTTTAACACTTATAAAATATAAGGATGGAAGGAACCAGAAGAAGTACTGATAACTAATCATCTGTATCTTAAGTACTTTTATTTTGTAAAATAAGATATGAAATGCTAAATGCAGTTAGGTCTGGCAAGATGTTTTTCTGAACTTATCCATTGCCAGGATTAGCACTGCAGCTCCAGCAGTCTGCACAAGCAAATTGTAACTATTATCACGTATGAACCCTAAGATTTAGTTCCTAAGGTACATAAGTATGTTTTTGTTGAGGTTCCTTTAGTGACAGTGAAGGGAAACATAGTGACAGTGAAGGGATAAGTACAAGACTTTTTTCCCCACTTTATCCCCAAACCCCAGAATTTCAAGAGGTATGTTACATTTACAATCTTTATCTTACTATGTGAACATAGCATTGCATAACATCAACTTTCAGAAATATTTGTTCCCTACACAGGAAAAGCATCCCCTGAAGGGAGTTTTCCCCCCAGATATTCCTAAAGAATATTTCTATATATTTTTAAGGTTCCTAAACAAGTTTCTGTAACAAGATGTAGGCTATAGTTGGAAATACCGTCACTGATCCTAACCTCTGCTCAACATATTTGTTGGAAATAATTTTAAAAGCAGAACACACTCTACAAAACAAAAGCCAAGGAGCCCCAAATTCACCAAGTGCAGAGAGGTCAAAGAACATGATTTCTCAAATGAAAAATCCCCCATGGTTTGAACAATTCTAAGCTAAAATTCAGCTACAATTCAGCCAATGTTTTTAAATCTTTGAGACTTACCATGCTCAAGACATATGTTGGTCTGCAAAATTCAGAATAGACTATTTATATATTTATATCTTCTCTTAATAGCATGAATCCCTTGCAAAGGCCCAGGTCATTGCATATATGTGGGGACTTTTGCTTTTGCCTCTCTAAAACCAGAAGGCTCCAAATACATCAAAGTCAGAGACAAATGAAATCTGCATCATTTCTACTCTTCCTGGTCCAGAAAGTTTTAGCTACTTCTGTGAGAGATTGCTGAGTCCTTGCCTGCCACTTTAGAGTCAGCCAACATCTTTCTCATGGACCATGAAGGCTAGAGACCTTAATAGCAGCCCTACCCCAATCCTTAAAGACTGCTGAGCAGTGGAATGGGATTTCTGACAGCTGGTCCAACACTTCTTTAGGAAGAAGAGTAACCTAAAATTTGGTGTTCATTTTCTGCACAGGGAACAGTGTTCTGTCTGTGGAGGATATAAAACCAGGGTAAGGATGAACCTTGGGTGACTGTAATTTAAAAATGAAAAGCCCATATCACAATAATATATAGCCCTTCCCTTTTTACTCTACTGGCCAAATCCACTGCTTCTTCTGTAAGAGGAAGTATCTGTTCTTCAGTCGACAAATTTTGTCACGTTTCTGTGATGTTGCAAAAACTTGATAAAGAATGGGGTACTGGACATATTGGGTTGCTGCAGAACCCACCTAGAGTGTTGCGTTCAGAACTAGGGTCCTCAGTAGAGGAAGACTTGCTGGGAGTGAGTCCGGAGAAGGGCCGTAAAATGGTTGATGAGCTGAGGTACCTCTTTCATTTGGAAATGCTCAGAGAGGTGAGGTTGTTTATCCTCAGGAAAAGGCTCCAAGGAGACCTTATTGAGGCTTTTCAGTATGAGCAGGGTACAAATAAGATGGGGACAAACTTTTTAGGAGGTCTTGTTGCTACAGGACAAGAAAAAATGGTTTTGAACAGAAAGAGGGTTGATTCAGATTGGATATAAGGAAGAAATTGTTTACAAGGAGAGTGGTGAAACCCTGGACCAAGTTGTCCAGAGAGGATAAGTAGATGCCCCATCCCTTGAAATATTCAAGGTCAGGTCATTAAACAGAGCTCTGAGCAACCTGATCTAGTTGAAGATGTCCCTGCTCGTTGCAGGCAGGTTGGATTAGATAACTTCCAAAAAGTTTCTTCCAACTCTAACCATTTTAGAATTCTGTGACAAGGGAAAAACCTGCTACAAATTGCAGCTACTTTACTGCTATAGTCACCAGGTTTTATCTCCATCTTTATTCTAAGTCTGGGTGCATTCTGAACTGCTGAACAGTCATTTCTGAGTGATGAATGAAAGTAAGTGTGATGCATCCTCATCATGCAAAACATATTCTTGATTCCTGCTGAAGCAATATCTATTTCCCAGGGATTTTTGCTGCTGATGAATATAGTTTAAACTAAAACTAACATGACATTCACCCCTATAAGTACAGGTTTCAGTTACCATAAAGAAAACAAACAACCAACCAACTCATACAAAATTTACAGTACAATGAACAGTTAGAATAACTAGCAGAATCTACTAGAATTATTATCAGTGAACAGCAACTTCATATTTCAAAAAGCCCTGAAAAATAAAAAAACAAGTCACAGGACTATTTGCTCATGTTTACGTGAAACTAATTAACACTCCAGAAGCAGGTGACATAGAGAGATATTTGCTATTCCCTCTCATTCATTGTGATTCAGTTCATGCTTTAACTCACCCAGTAATAGGCTCCTTGAAAACAGCAAAACCTATTCTTGATTTTTACTAAGTTAGAGATGTAAGGATTGCTCATGTAAAAGCTTGTTCAGGTAATTAATTACAGGGACCACAGTGGTAAATATTGGTTAAAAAAAGTTGAAATTATTTAAGAATAACTTCAACTTCCAGTCAAACTCTGAACATGAAGAGAGCATGACAGCTCCTATTATTTTGGAGCCAAGTATCATCTTACTGATTCTTGGTTCCTGTATGCTTGTACATTTTATGGCTAACCATGCAAACATCAGTAACTTACCTGGTCCCACTGTTTAACTGTTTCGTTATCCTGTATGTCTAACAAAATCTTTTTGTTCACAAAGGTTTAACAGCTAAATACCACCTTACCCATAATAACACTCTCATCTAACTTCTCTAAGCTTCAAGTCCATGCTGATGGCTTTAAAAGCCCCAGGCTACTCACGGCTACTACAGTTCTGCTCCCCTTTGTGCTCTCATGAACACAAATGTTCTACCAGTAATAAGGATAGGCTTCTGGCATTACTTTCCTATCCTCTGAAAACAGCCCATATCATTTGTTGTCAGCAAAGAAATGCTTGCCAGCATTTTACATGCTGATAGCATGAGTTTTGTTTATCTTGATACAGCAAAGATAAGACTTTCTCCTCCGTCATATTGCTACACTCCCTGTGTGGTTAGATCAGGCTGAGTAAAATATAAGTGTCTGGGAGAATGGTTTTCCCAGGTATTCTGATCCTGGAGTAGAGTGACAAAAGCATGACACTACTGCAAAATTGTGCTCAAGCAGAGTATCTTCCTTAAAGTAAAGGTAGTCTTAATTCTTATTTCAATAAGACTGTAACTCTTTCTGTTTCTATCGTATGTAGTCTTTATGTTTTTATGACTCATCAAACAGGATTCAAACGCCAAATAAACCTACCCAAAATTCATTAAAATTAAAAAAATATGTGATGCCATCTTAGTAGAGATTGATAAAGATCCACTATGCTCCAAAGTTGGCTGATGTCACACTTTACAGGAATACAAATTATTAATTCCATGGTTTTTAGCATCACTGTGGGCCAGATGTCTTTTTCAGATCTCTGTTGTGATGAGAGACTCTGGGGACTTCATGAGAAAAACAGAACAAACTTTAGTACATCTATTCGAGTATATTATCAATCTTTTATCTGCCCTCTATTAGCTTAAGAACAGTTATCTTCTAGGATTATCCATGCTATCTATTCTGTGGGATATTTTTTACCATATGAATCACAAATTTGATTATCACAGCTCTTGACTAAAAACTCTTCATTTTAAGTAACAGTTCGGAATAAAAAGATAAATCAAATAAAAATTCCAGCTGTGCTGTCCATTTAATTTGCATGTACTATTGTCATGCATAGCCACTTCAACTCTCACATGTCATTGGAATTGCAATCTCTTTACTAATAGAAAAGCTCCACCTGGTTTTCCTTATCATTTTTATTGATGAAAAGTCTGGCCTTCATACTGCAGTTTCAATCTTTGCTTGCAATTTTTCCCACTTTGTGACTCTTAATTTCACTACTGCAGCAAACCCAGAGGCATGCCTCAGCTCTTCTCAGCCCTGGAAATGCTGTAATACTCTGGTTTCAGCAGATTGTCTACCATCAATACACTCAACTGTTTAGTAGATTATTTTGAGCTTCATGATACCTTTGAACTATGGACTCATTCAGTATATCTTCCCACTTATTTTTTGCTCCTACTCCCACTGTTTCTTGCATTGTGGTATCACCAAAATAACTTTGCAGAGCAAATTCTGAAGCTAAAAAAAGCTCTTGATTCGTGGTGTGGTGCTCTCACTGACCCCTGCCAAAGGCCAACCACAAACAGCACATCAGCTGGGGAGACCAGAAACCTCTGTTAACAGATTTCATTCAGTTGGCTTTGATCTCTCCTTTAAATCCACAGACTTCTTCCACTTCTGTGTTTTCCCATTAGGACAGGCAAAACACCTTATAACTATTCACTGGCTGAGAAAGATGATGCAAATAAAGCTATGTTTCAAATTTTCTCCATTACAATCTATGTTAAGGAAATTACAGCCTTTCTCATGCATCTTTTCCTGAAACTGTTTAATCTTTTTCGTCACTAAATGACAGCACGTAGCATTGCTAGGTAAGGATGTGGATGACAATTGACAAAACTGCGTTATACTGCATATCCTTTACCTTTTCATCTAAATACTGATGATATGTGGTTAAAACAGGCTAACGCTGGGGCAAGTATCAAAATGTGCAATCCACATGTCTTCAGTTTATCACAGAATCACAAAAGGCTGACAAACACCTCAAGATCATAAAGTCCAACCTTTGATCAACCTTCATCTTGTCAACTAGACCACAGCACTAAGCACCACACCCAGTTATTATGTTCCCTGTTGCATCTATTCATATTGTTTGTAACAGTATCAAGAGGCTTTTCCAGAAGAAGAAAAGCAAACAAAAGATTTTCAACACAATTCATTAATTTAAATCCACAAGAACAAGATTTTCTATTAGTTCTACATCTTTCATTATGCACTCACACAATGAAATCAAACACTATCCATGAAAATAATTCAGAAATACCAAATTTCATCATTTCTTCCATTATATGCAGGCTATTTACATAACAAATTGCCACTCAATCTGAATTCCATCCTTAAAAATTTTGTAAAGGAGCAAATTAGTGATCCATGTTTGAAGCAACACAGAACAGGCTAATTCCATGTACATGTAACAAGGAGAGCTTTTTCAGCATTAAGTAAATTACCATCAAATTATTTGGAAAGTAAACAAACCTCAGTGTTTCTTTGTTCCCAAATACCCCTGCTGACTAATCTGCAGCAAATATTGGCATTAGATACCATTCCACTCACAAATACAGTAGTGTGCAGTACTTTAAAATTCTCACAGCAGTGCAATGTGCCTTATATAATATTAAGCCTTTTGTTTTAAAAGAACTAGCTTACACAGAATAATTAAATCGCCAGTCTGCTTTAATAATCAGTAAATGTTATACACACTGAGGACAAAGTTGTATTTATGCTACAAATACATGTCCTATTGACATGTCTGCAGCCACATAAGAGCTCCAAACCCAGGTTCAGTGAAGCAGTCACAATGTGAATCATACAAACACTTCTTGCCAGATCTAGGTATTAGAACAGCAGCTTCTCTTTGGGTAGAGAATCATAAACAGGGTTGGGTACCTTGTACAAGAACTTCTCAATACTGAAGTGATATGTAACAGTTCCGAAATTTAGAAAGTCTATATCAAAAGCAGCACAGACTGGAGACAAGACCTAAATGGCATAATAAATAAATAAATGATAATTTTAATTTTCTGCTGTGTTCTGCCTTAGAGACTCTCACTATTCTAGCCAAAGTAGTCTGGACTGCCTGCACGAGGTGCACATGGCGTATCTGGAAGCTGGGTGCAACACCACAGTTTACAGTGGTAGCTGCACAAAAACTACTGCATTGGTGTGTTAATTGCTCCACCTCTGTGCATATGGAAAGAGCATGGACTGATGCAGATATTAACACTTACCCTTCCTTTTGCATTTTCACCTGTTCTACATGCTTGCTGTTTGAGTGGTGGGTCTCAGTACTCTCTGGGAACAGAGATTTGGGCCCTGACCACTTTTATACTAACCCCCATTATACACTGCTCAGCAGAGCTGCTGGTGGTTTCAAAGGGTTAAGCAGTTCAGGCTTATCAACATAGGACTGAGCACAGGTTTTTGTGTACATTCCTAGTCTTGTCCCATCCTCAAGAGGAACTTCAGACCAAAACAGTTTTCCAGATGGCAGAAGTATTCCTATTTGATGCTCAATTTGTACAGTGTTCAAACTCTTTCTCCAGTAAGTTTTACTTCTCCTAAATGATTTGTTAAGTAAAACCTGACAAACCCTTCACAGAGAACATTCATCATCCAATAATTTTAAAAAGCTTGACTCTGTTATTACCACACCAGGGGCCTGGAGGTTTGTTGGCAAGACTTCATTGCATGAACAGCATAAAAAAGCTAATGGGATCCTCACCAAAATTTTTTCTAAAAGAAAACCAGAGGCAATCCAATTCTGCAGTCAGTGAATAAGCTGCTAATCACTGAAATTAAAGTATTCAAACGAAAGTGTGTTGTGGGTAGGATACATGAAGATATTATACTTAACTATAAACCACTAATTAAATTGTGTTGACAATTACCTATTATAGTGTATGCTACAAAGAAAAGGGCACCATTTTTCATGCAGATCTTAAAATTATGATCACTTAAACTACTAAAAGGACCACAGAAAAGAGTATTCTTTTTAATCCCTTGTAGATCAAGTCCAGAAGAAGACAAGGAAAAAAGAAAGAGAAACTTTCCTCTGAACAGTGTATCATTCCACATTGCCCACTTTTATTTTTAAAGCTGGTTGCTTCACAGAAGGAATCTGCAGACATAAATCTTACGTGCGTGGTTTTGCAGAGAAGCACAGTAATTAGTGCATTTTCAAAATTCAAGCAGTCATCTAGGAATAACTGTGCACCTTATGTTCCAAGAATAGCATATACTCAATAGCATGGTATCTTCTTCACTTTGTTTTAATGAGAAGTAGAACCTTAGAAAACAGATAGGGTAATTCTTGTAATGCTATATGCCATTCAGGTGAATGTCCTCTGGTATAGTATTTCATATAAAAAATGCAAAGGCTTTTTCCTCAGTCACATGCATGGATTTTCTTACCTTTGGTTCCATTGAAATGAAGCTGTGGGTACCTCTACTTGAGAGAACTGACCTTTTAATTGTTTTACTATGGTAGAAGTGGTAGTAGTCCTTCAATGTTCCAATCTGTAAGAGCAGAAAAGAAAAAAAAGGAGTGGAAGACTTAATTTCATGAAACTGGTTTCCTGTTTTTCATTTTGGAAAGTCTATAAATTATGCAATTTCCTCTGTGCTGAAATGTTACTTGAACCCACTGATCATCTTTCAAAAGAAGGACATATGATATGAAGTAGATGAAGTATCCTTGAGGCAGTAACTGCATAACCAAAGATTATAACTGAGCTGCTTAGTCTGGCTACATCTACTTTTTTAATGTTTAATTTATATGCAATACTTCAGGTAATTCTATATCAATCTATATCCAAACTTGTCCTCAAACAGCAAGTATAAAAATCATTAAATGGCATTCCATTTAGTTTGCTTAAGGAAATGTACTGTAAAACAAACGAGACTTGGTTACTTATATAATCAAATTTGAAAAAGAACATTCACAGCACTGGACTATACAACAGGAATAGTTTTCCTGTTCTGTCAAATGAGAGCAAAAAGTATAAGAAAGAAAGATGAAAATGGTAATTTCATAGGATAGTTTGCAAATTTCATATATTAATAATGCAGATTTCACACGCAATAAAAATACTTCTTACTCATCCCTTCAGTACACAATAGAAATATAAATATCAAAGTGACATGGCCTTCACAATCTGAAAAATAAATCTTCCTTTCCAGAGTCATCAATATGCTTTCATTTTTAATTTTTAACTTGAAACTTCAGTTTCACTCACCTACAAACTAACATTCAGTCTCCTTGTCTTTGGGAGAATGCCCCCTCAGCTCATTTGGAATTTTACCTACTAGTGCACTGCAAATCTTGTAACATACTTCATAATTTAGTTTCAAGTTCCTCAATGATGAGCAAACAGGGACAATTGAGATAATTTCAAGTTAAAACTCAAAGCGACCTCATGAAACAGGCTTGGCTTTCCAAATAGAGCTAAATGATATCAGCAAAGAGGATGGAGCAACACTTGAAAACTTTCACCTTAAAAAACCTTCAGATTTTGTAATTTGCATCTATAAAAATACACATGCAGGAAAACTTGAGAGCTCTGCAGTAAAGACTTGAAGAGAACCGGAAGTAAGTCACTCACAAATTCCAAGAATACTTAGAATATTAGAAAACAAAAGTCTTGAGAAAATTTGAAAGTAGACTACAAAGAAAATACTGATATTGATAGAAAACAGCAACAATTTAAATTAATTCACCTAACAGGAAAACTGGATCTAGGATATTAACACCAGTCGGTGTGGGTGGTCCATCAGTATCTTTATTTTGGGAAGAGTAACTTATGTCTAGCGTAACAAAAATACCAAAACATTCAGTTAAATCAATTTGGTTTATCATAAGTTAAGTAGGAATTGGTTTGTCTAAGACATTTAATGAGTATATCAGTAGTAATTTTCATGCTGCTTTCTTTCTGAAAGGCAATTCCAGCTGAAGTGGCACACCTCCACAGCACAGGTGAGCTCAGCTGTAGTGAACTGGGTTACATCTCGCTGGTGGCCAGTCAACAGTCCTGCTCCTCTGGGCTCAGTCGTAGGACCAGCTCTGTTCAATATATTAAACAACAATTTAGGTATAGGATTTAAATGCTCCATTAGCACATTTGCTGATGATACCAAACTGGGAGCTGCTGTTGATCCTCTTGAGAGACCAAAGGCCTTGCAAATGCATCTGGATAGATCAGAGCTGTGATTAAAGGGATGAAATTTAAAGTTTAAATGCTGGATTCTGCACTGGGGATTAAGTAACACCAGGCACAAGAGTAAAATGGGAGTGAAGTGGCTGGAGCACAGCCCTGCAGACAGCAGCGTGCTGGCTGACACTAAGCTAAGTGTGAGTCAGGCAACCTCTGGGCAACCATGAGGCCAAACTGCGTCCTGGAGTACCTCAAATATCTCACCATACTCAGCTTTGGTAAGCCTCAGCTAGAGTACTCTCTGCAGGTCTGGGCCCCACATTTTAAGAAAGATGTAAAGGTCCTTGAATGCATCCAGAGGAGGCCAACAAAGCTGGGGGATAGCCTGGAAGGCATGGCTTGTGAAGTGGGGTTGAGCACTTTGTCTTGGAGAATAGTAGGCTGAGGTGTAACTTCATTGCTCTCTACAGCTTCCTGAGGAGGGGACAAGGAGATGAAGGTGCTGATCTCTTCCCGCTAGGATTCAGGGATGTGTCAGAAGGGTTCAGAATGGCATCAAAGGAGGTTCACACTGAACTTTCTTTACCAAGAGGATAGTCAAACAGGCATTCTGGGGAGGCTGTGAATGTCCCAAGCCTCACAGTATTTATCAGGCATTTGGACAATGCCCTTAATAATGTGCTGGAACTGTTGGTCAGCCCTGAATTTGTCAACTAGATTACCACTGTGAATCCCTTCCAATTCTATTCTATTCTCTTCTACTCTATTCTACTCCATTACTTTTGAGTACAGCAACTAAAGTTTATTCTGATTTTAAGAGCCTGTAGCACAGTCCAGTAGCATCAGGTACTGCTGCACTCTTTCGACATTACTATTATTTATAACAATCACTGAAATTTGGTGCCAAGCTTAGTGCAAGTGCAAGTGATGGCATGCTTCCCTGAGACAAAGGGATGTACATCAGTTACTTTCTGGATGTCTCTTGGACTTACAATCAGTCTCAAATAAGATTGAAGTGCTAGTGCTAGCTAAAACTGAAGTGATGTTAGTCTTGCTTCGTAAGTCTTCAGAGACCCATAAAGTGCATACTCACCCCACCAGTAACCTATAAATCTAACTGAACTTTTATAGACCTTGTTGCCTTCAGAGTGCTTTAGAAATCCCTACTTTGTCTGTGTGTCTACAAGGCCCACACGTTACTGAAAAGACTCAGCTCTGACAGACAACTGGATTTTACAACCTCAAAAAACTGTTTAAATAGAAAGGCCATATTACAACAAAAATAAGCATCCATCCTGTTTTGTGCTACAAAGGTCTCAATATCACCCAGTCCTCAGTGTTTTGTCTTGCACTAGTTTAAGGTGTTTATTTATTTAGTTATTTACAAAAGATTAACTCTAGCTGACCACTCTGAGGGCATCCAAACCAGCAAATTTAGGAGATTACCTAGCTGCAGTCCTGGAGGTTCTACAGTTTAGCAGAATTAGCCATCCATGGAACATACTGGAGGCATCTGCATGCTTCCATCCTTAGGGGGACAGCATGAGGCTTTGTAATCCTTGTTCAGATCTACTCCCTCTGAGAACTTGGGCTGAGGAGACAGAATTAAGCCCTTGGAATTATGTATGGTAATTGCAATGCAATGTCTTCCAAACACCATTAGTTTTCTGATAATAATAGTGATCATTTAGAATTGTGAGATCTACAGCTTTAGTTCATAATTGACAAGGAATTAAAACAAACCCAAATCTTTTAAGTGTAATTAAATTCATATTCACTAAATGCCAGTGCCTTTCACAGCAAAGTAACACCAGAATTACTAAAAGCTTTTTTGCCTTCTCTTATCTTAAAGGGAATTTACTTAGACCTTCCAGTTCCTTGGACCACTAGGAAGAAGAATTAAACCACATAACTGTAGCACAATAAAACTTCTCATTGTGTACGTTCTTGTTAAATTGTATTTAATACTTCTAACTCCCAGGTCCTAGAGGCAGTCTCAGAGAAAAGCAATGTGAAGACAGAAACACCAGAGCTAACTGCTACTGCTACAGACTGCTGGCAGTTTCACTCATATATCCTTGGAAATCCTTGTAATCTCTTTTTTTTTTTTACACAGAGGGCATGATTTCTTTAAAAAAGAAATAGGGAAATATTGCCTAGCCAAAGGAAAAAGAATGGACAGTGTGTGTAGAAGTCTTAAACTTTTTAGAAGTAATGTTTGTAGATAAACATTTTCAACAGATCTATACATACATTTTAGTTGTACTGTACTATGTTTATTCAAGGACGAAATAATTCACTGGAATTATTTCAGTTTCCAGGAACTAACAATCCTAAATATCACTGTGATATTTATTCCTGAAAACCAAAGCATCCACATATTTACATTAAATTTATATTTATCAGGTCTTATTTTCAATTTAAAGTTGAGAAAATGTGTTAATTATAAAGATAACATGAAACAAGAACAAAACTTTCTAAGCTTGCTCTTGAAAAATATTTCTTCCATATGCTTTTTTATAGTCCAGTGCAATAGTAAAATAATTTAGAACATCATTTGCTGAATGAATTAATCTACATGTGCATTGTGTCCCCACAAACTCTGTAAGGAAATACAAATGCCAAAGATGACTGTTAAACATACTTTAAATATATTTATATGGTCACCAAACTGATCTATCTGACTAAGCTCTGAAACTAAACTGACTGAAACTTCTATGTACCTGAACAAGATAGGGAAGTCATTCCAGCTACAGGGCAAAAACCTAAGAGATGCTTCTTAGCTGGTAAACAATTTTTTTTAAAGAGGCAAATCTTCTCAACAACTAGGTGCCAAGTGCTTTTCTCCCAGAGGGCTGAATAGTAAACAATATTTGGTTGAATTTTTACTGATTTGGTGAATTGGAGGACATATTGTAAGATTCCCTCTTACATATTGTAAGATTCTCCCAGGCTTTAATGAATTTGCTTCTAAATGGATTTGGAAAGGAAGACAGATCAGGTACAGATATGATTCTGAACTCAGTAAAATACAAAAAGAGCCAAAGAAGCACAAATCAGTTACCCCTGTGCAGAGCTGGAATATAAATCATTATAAATAGGCACAGGATCATATTTCACGTGGTGATGAAGGTATGACACTTCCCATTTTTTAGAATTGCAAAAAATTTCCAAAGTTTTAAAGTCCTTGGCAGAAGAAAATATCAAAAAGAGAGGGATGAAGAAAGTTTCTGAAGTTTACTCATTTTAACAATTTCATTTCAACTTTATTTCAAACTATTATATTTTTTTCGAATTGAAGCATTTTCATTTGTCTCTGAAATATATTTTCTGGTGTACTCTGTATAATGTGACAACATTTAAAACATTTTCCTGGAGTCACAGTTAAAGAGAAAAGGGGGTGAAGTTTTTAACATTGTTTATTTGACACCACCCACATCATGCCTGCGGGGCATAGCTTTGCCAGGAAAAAGCCGAGGCCAGAAACTGGGAATTCACTACTCTTGCCTCGGTCACAAAAGCAGAGTGGACTGTGCCCTTAAACCATGGTGGACTTGGTCTCTTCTGCTGCCCACCTGTTTTCTTCCCTCCTCCCATTTTTCCTCTGCAGCTCTACTATGGGAATTGTGGTGTTGAAGTGGACAGCTCCAGGCAGCAGAGAGTTGGAGGTGGCAGGTCAAGCAAGCGCAGAGGACTGAGCTTAGCCAGCAGCTGCACAATTCCTTTTTCCAGATGAACTAGCTTCCAGGTTTTGTTTTGTCCCTGCTTTAAACTCTTTTTGGGCTAGGTGATAGGGTGGGAGAGAACACTATGCTGTGGAAGCTCTCCTCACCATATTGCCTTTGTTTGGAGACCACACTGGTATCTTTGAGAAGTGTTTTTCTTTGTTCCTGGTGGTGAATGTTCTTTTGTGGGTAGCCACCTTCTTTTTGTATACTTTTTACTATTGATACTGCTGTGGTTATTGTGATTTTAGTAAACTGTTATTTTCATCACATAAGCTCTCCTCCATTATCAGAAGGGGTGGGTGCAAGTGGCATATTTGGAGTTTAGCTCCCTGTTGGTTGTTAAAACCAGCACACACAGAATGGAATAGCCAGGAAGACACCAAGCTGAGTGGTGCAGCTGACAGAGCAGACAAATGGGATACCATTAAGAGGGACTAAGACAAGCTTGAAAAGTGAGCCCGTAGGGATCTTATGAGGTCTAACAAGACCAGGTACAAAATGCACTTCAAATGTAAATCTGAAATCTCACAAGGCAAGCTCATAGCCCTTAATTTTGATCCCTGTTGGCTCGTCATCGTTATCCGTAAGTGTAAACAGGTTCAATGATACTGCAGAAAACTGCCACTCCCTTTCCTTCTTCAATCACTCCAGACAAGCAAGTCTTAAGCCTCTTAAAACCAGTGTTCCGGTTCAGCATTTAGTAGCAATAAAGCTCTGCAGAAGCTGTTAGCTGTTCACTGATCCATCCAAATTAAAGCACCCATACCCGGTAAAGTCATGTTCATTCCAGACCTGGAACCTAAACTCAACTTATATTGCAAGAAACTTGAATTGTAGTGGAGTTTTTAGGGGGACTAGGATGGGTTTTTTTCACTGTAAGATACTACAGCAGTGACCACACTTTCTCAGTCTCCAGCTGTTTTCTCCAAAACCCCACTGTTGGGTCAGCCCTGACAGATCTCCAGCACACTGAGGCTGGAGGACCAATCACCATAAGGTCAGCTGCAGAGCTGCTCAGACATCTGAGCTGCAGACTGAGATGAAGGCTCTGTCTCTCCCAAACATAATATGAAATTGAAAGGTTTTTTTATTGGTTAACTAACAGAAATTCGACTGCCCATATAGTGGAGATATCTCTGCATGACAGAGGCAGGAAACTTGTTCTCAAGGTTCATATCTGCTTCTCCCATATTACCCTTTCTTCACGTTTGTTTTAAATGGACATGATGTCTGCAAAGTGTTGTTGCTCCTGAATAGTGAAACTCTGAACAAGTTGGGCTTAGTCTTACATACACCCCTTCTTCCTGAAGAATTTTTGAGTCTCTTAGATGGAAAAAAGGCTATACTGTAAGCAGGAGTTCTAGCCCAGTTTACTGAATCTTCAGTCTGGAGAACAGGATAGTTCAAATTGAGAAAAATTAAGATTCCCTTCTGAACCACCTGCATATGAAAAATAAAGAAAACTGCGTAAGAGTGAAGTTAAAAAAAACACATGGCTATTACAGCTGAAACATCACAATTCCACAGAAGTAAATCACACTGCATCTCTTCAACATGGTGGGAACACAACACTTTAACATTTAACTACTGATATTTCTTTTAGTTCAGTTTAAATAGAGAGGAAAGCATATCACCTTACTGAATTAAAATACACCATTTTAGTCTTTTGTATTTTTCACCGATGTTTCAGTTATTTGAATGGAGAAATTTAGTCTGGGCACTTGCCTGGAGCAAGTTTGGCTTTTTAAATAGCTAATGCCAAAAATTAGTAACAGCCATTAAAATAAAGTAGCTTGGCCTTACGTTCTTCAAGATATTGTCACTGCTGTTGCTTATATGCTGCTGTATTTTGTTTTAAGAATAAAGTAACTCATTAATTCTTTCAGTCGAAAAATAAACTCCAGCCTTTTAATTTTCATATGCCTTTGTTAGTAGGATTAAAGCACATCCATATTCTGAGGTCGGTTGTAATTTTTGATATCATTCTAATTCAGTATCAAAGTTAAGATTTTTTACAGTTATGTTATTGTATTCCATATCTATCTATGTCCAAAAATTGTAACTGTAAGACCCCACAAGGCAGGTACAGTGTGTGTGTACATGGAAATGCTGCCATGGGCATTTTTAAAATCCTCTCTCATGGGCAGCTTCTGGTTCTTTGCCACGTGATATATACTTCATGGGCTGTTTGGTCTTTGCTCAGGCAAAGGTTTTGTCTTTCCTTTTTGGATTCTCTTTAAATTTGGGGGGGTTTTGCGCATCGTGGAGAGGCTGCATTTGGTGGTTTTGAGGTGCCTTTGCTCAAGTTCCACAGGTGCCTGCTGGTCAAGCCAGCTCAAGTCCGCTGGCTTCCAACTCCAGAGGGAAAGGCTCAGCTGTGTAGAGGGTGCCACCTTGGAAGAGAAGGTGTGACATCATCTTCCCTCTTGTCCTCCAGCCATGTGGCCGCCTCCAGCTGGACACGTCATGTGAAAGGGCATTTCCAGCACTGCAGCCTCTCTTTGTTCCCCGGGGGTTGCGAGATATAGCAGTTTGCTGTCAAAAAGTTACTTTTTTTTTCCCTTGCCTGTTGGCATTCTATTACTAAACAGGTTTGGGATTTTTTTTTCCACTTATATCGACTCATATCTTGTTCCTTACTGATGGAAAGTGATTGGTTGGAATCAAGGGGGATATTACTCATTTCAGACTGCCCATTGTCTCAAACCAAGACAGTTGGTATATTTGATTTGGGATTACCTCTATAAAAACAGTTTTTCTCATAATTTTACTTTTCCAGGCTTTCTACTGCATTACAGAATATAACCTAAGCACATTTATAGTGTCAATTCTAAAACATAATTTAATTAAAACTAAAAGCTACATTTAAATGTGGAGTTCTAAATTCCTAGTTAGATTTATTCTAAACTAATTTTAAAAATCAAAGTTCTACTTTTCTATAAAGAGAAATGCTGTACTGAAAATATATTATAAAATAGATTTAGCAACATAAACCGAATTATGTTTCCTCTGAGACTCCTAACTGATCCATAACTTTTAAAAGCTGAGGTGAATTGGAAAAAGCTTCCTACATCACACTTTCTGCATAAAGGTTACTTTGTACAGTTGTATTTTAAAACAAATATTGTCAAATGAAACTCTGCTTTTTGAAATTATAGTACTTAAGTGCTCTCTTGGTAACCTTATTTAGCACATGGAATTACTTTGAAAAATAAAGAGAAAAAAGCCTAACAACGAAATAGCAATATAAAGTGTTTTATAGCATTAAAAAAACCCCAGAAAGTTTCTAACACAAACAAGTTTTAGTACAAATCAGCAGGTAAGATTAATTTAAGTATTAGTAAGAATAAATTCAAACTATATCATAGCCTTAATTCTAATACATTCTAGATCACACTAAGATTTATTAATTGAATCTACAGTACTATATAGGAGGAACAATCCTTCCAAACAGGACTGTGGCATCTTTTTTTTAGATTATATGTTTGTGTAAATCCTGTTGTTATTGAGACTATGAACTCTCTGTATTACTGAGTTCTGAAAAGTGGGAGAGGTAAACTGATTTTTTTTAAATAAAAATATGCTTTGATCACATTTAATTAAAAATGGTGCCACTTCTAAAAGTGCAGGTAAAAAAGCAATACTGAAGCCAAATCATAAAAAGAGAAATCCCAAAGACACCCATCAGGTAAATAAAGCCGAGGAAAAGCTGCCTGAATAAAGATCCTGTGAAAAAGATGCTTGAGTCCTATGTGGATGAGCAGCAAAACCTTACATGCCGCAGGTAGCAGGAGCCCCCAGTAAATACATATTCTTTGCAACAGTTATGACACAAGTAGAGCTTGAGCTTGACCCCTACCCTTCTCTGTTGCAGGTGCAGCTCTGAGAAGAACATGCCTCAGTGTTTATGGGAGGACAACATCTGAGCTGAGCTGTGTAATAGCACCCCTTGAACACTTCCCTATAGATGAGGGCATACAAATATGCCCTCAGTGATGTTAAGAATGAATAAAAAGAGAGAAGCTGAAGATACATTGGACACTGCGTTGAGTGTTCAAGCATTAAATTGAAAAAAAATGTCACTATGGTACTTGAAAAATTTCTTTGATGGTCAGTAAGGCTTACACCCACCTCTTCTCTAGGACCGATAAACAGGTTGTGACTATTAGAATGATGTTCAAAAAATAGCTGAAAATTAATGAACACATGCCCTTTTTTATTGTACAGACAGTGGTAGAGGGGGTTTTATGAAGTATAGACTCCAACAGATAAGTCAGCCTAAAACATTTGGGGACAAATAGTGAAGAAAGCCATTTCCACATTTGTCATGTGAAATGTTAACATTCAAGTATAGTAATTACAGGCATTAATAACTGCAAATGTGAGCTTTGCCTTGTGAGTACTGCAGCAACTGGGAAGCTCACATCCCTGTCAAATAAAGTAATGCAATGTTACACAGAAAACTTGTGACCATGGGCTTGCAGTACCAGGCAACATTACATTTTTCATTAAAATGCTCAAAAGGAAATAAATTACTTCCTTCATTCTCATTCATCCTTTCTATAATCTCTTTTCAATACAAAAACCAACATAACATAAACTGGTAGTTTATGCCCCTTTTGGTGAACCCCAGTGAGTCACCACCTGGTTTCTGCAAAAAAAAAATGAGTGTAACACAGCATATTTTTATTATGCTGAACAAACAGAAGTAACCTCTGCAGTATTTAAAATTACTTCAATGCAGTCATCATGCATTTGAAAGTTCAAGCCATAACAAACATATTTTTTATCTGCAAAGAAGCCAATAGGCAATATGGTCACGTTTGTTTCAGTACCACAGTCAATTTTGATGAAGCCATCAAAAAGACAACAAGTACCTTTAATGTTTAATTCTGAGGAGTCATCTAAACTGCCACTGTTTTCTGAAATCTTTTTTTCCCTTTCCTAACTCAATAATCTGTAATTTAAAATGTCTAAATTATATACTGCATTAACTGAAGTGAACTTTGCCTCTATTTTATTGACTTCCAATCCTATTTTATCTTGCATCACAAAAAAAAAATGTAAAATGAGGATGCATACCATGCAGTGTCATTAATGTTTGTTGAAGTAACAAATAGAACTGCCATACCATACATTACTAGCTACTCCAGGCTCTAAAGACTATGGTTCCTTTGTAATGTTTCTTCACCTGCGCTGTCATACATGTAATTATAATAAAGCATAAGAACAAGGCTTGACAAAGTTCTGACCAGGCTACTTCATTCATGCAAACAGCATAAAGGTTAGTTAACAGGTTTTATTTTTTTAACAAACTACTGCAAGAAAAGTGTCACAACAAACAATGTGCATATTCATTTCCTTTTAAATCTTGAGTCTGAAACATTTCATAGGCATCATCCCTGTCCTGAAACTTGTAAACATCTACCCAGCCCCATGGGATCAAGTACCTTCTCACTTACAAAACTGCAAGTCAGATATAACTGTTGAAACTAATGAATTTCAGAGGTATAAATCAAGCAGAGCAGTGTAACCTAATGGGGTTACTTGCATGAGCAAAAGATTTAAGAACCGGGCAGTTCTTCTACAACAGTAGAAATACTGTTATATCTGCATCCAGTTATTTAAACATCAATATAAAACTCCTAAGCACATTAATAGCAAGGGAATTTATACCGTTCAAAATGACTAATGTGGTGACTTACACTAGTCATACTGTTTACAGCGAACATTTATATTGCCAGCAATAAACCTTTTCATGCTGTACTTTGTCTTACAAATCTGAATTCAGCTCTTACTGGTCATAGGAAGTACAATGTTTTCATTGAACGAACTTTCTCATGAGACTTGATTTAAGCAATTTCCTCTTCTATTACCGATATAATTTACCAAAGAGTTATAAAGAAGTAACTCATGAGAATATCTAGGACTGAGTTAAGTTCATCTACGTGCAGTGTGTAGGCAGTAAATCCAACCCTCTTATACAGTTAACTTCGATCACACTTCCTCAGCCTTGTACTTGAGCAAAATCTGGTATCTTCCACTCTGTACAACATGTTTAAGCAAATACAGAGAAGCATGCAACTGGTCCAGAACCCCAGGTTACTGACATATTCATCTAGTTTACTTGGTTATTTCTAGAGCTGTACAAAAGTTTATACCTTTTTTATGTAAAAGTAAGGTTTGTCATTATTTTTATTTATGTCTCCACATGTAAGCCCATTGACTTTGATAAGACAACTGGAGCAACACCTGTTCATGTAACAGGTTTAATAGTAAGAAAACAAAAAATTCTCTTTGACAGCACCTAAAGATACACCAAAACAAAAAGCAACTAAGTGAGTAAATGAGACCAAAAAAATATTTGCATCATGTAGTATCCAAACATAGTAAGAAATAAAACAGCTACATAATCATAAGTAACATTTAGTAAGGATTTGAGAAGTAACAGCAAACCAAGGGACTCCATTCTAGCAGAACATATGTCTAGCACAGTCTTGCAATATTCCATGTAAAGTTGCTATTTGCAATCACAACAATAATAAAATAAACAGACAAAAAAAGTGACACAAAAAAATTATATTAATTCAGATATACACGTCTCTCCTGCTGTACCATTTTTCAAAATGCTAGAAGATTCAATTAAGCTTTCACTGGATTCATTGGAATCTTTTATTGTACTTAATGGTAACTACACTTAATCCTTTTTTAACCTAGACTCCAGCAAGGCCTATATTTCAATTAAGAGTAGTTAAGCTCCTTAAGCTAAGAACTAACCTAAGCTTCCAAATTTCTTCACACTACAGAGATAAGCCAAAGAGATCTGATACTCAATTCATTAGAAAACATCTAAATTTACTAAAACTAATGATAAACAAGTTACAGACCCTATCTATTTCATACATATAAAGAGCATTCCCTGGTGATCTTCTCATTTGGAGAGCTGAATCTTGTAGTTGAGAGAATGCCTGAAAGTATTTTTTCTTGAAGAAAGGATAAAAGTTTCAAGTGTACATTTGTTTAATACATTGATATTGATATCAAAATACGGAAATAAGGAAAAAGACAGTCAATTAAAATGACAGCACTACATTGGATAAAACCATGTATTTTTCTTTATAAGTGGATTTTCATTTCTATTTTGAAACCTTGTGTCAGAGTCCTACAAGATAACAAACATCAGAATAACTATACAAATTTCAACTACCACTACAACTGCTCACTGTGCAGTTATGTTTGTCAGATTAATATTTCTATTTGCCAGGTAAGAAATGGAAATTGCTCAAATTTCACACAATTGAAATAGCATTTATATACAAGAAAGCTTCCAAAAGAGCAGTCTGTTGCGATGGTAGAACCATTTATTGATGCCAACACAGTCCAGGGCCCTTTTGGGTCACAGAATTGTTAACTCGTATAGAAAACAAAGCTCAGCAACTCTGTTAAGTACAGTTAGCAGTTTTACCAGATGATGGTTTTGTGATCTGTCAGTTGGCCACCCTCATCATGCACTGACCTAAAACTGTTCACTGACAAAGGAAATTTAAACTACTCCAAGGTGAAGCAAACATTCAGCCTGATCAGACAGGCAGAAAGGAGTAACAACAGGATGTGGGGATGGGCATATGTCAGAAGGGCCAAAGCAATTCCAGATATTGTCATACATATATCCTCAGGGAGTTAAGTTTTATTTCAATCAGGTATTAATAAAATCCTATCAACATTGTGCTTTCAATTCATGGAAAGCAAATTATTTTGTTTACAAAGGAGCGAGGAAGAAAACTGTACAGAATATCACAATTAATACTGCCACACTAGCTAGGGCTGGAGCTCATGTTGTGTGGTGGTGACAGGATACATCTAGTCTGTCAGTCTTACTGATATAACTTGGGTACATGCAAAAACATTTTCAGTGTCCTTACTAAGAGACTACTGAGACTTTATTAAATTGCTACTGAATACTTCATTGAGTAAAATACTTTAAAAACAAAACATACATCTACTCTGTATGTATCTGCATTAGTTTACACCCCATTAGTAAAACTGCCAGTTGTGCAAGATGGGGCTTAGTTGCTCATGAGAAAACAGCTTATGCTGCAGCCCAATCCTGCAGGGAAGGGGTCTACTAATTTCGAAGAGGGGTAGGGACACTCCCCCAGCTAAAAGCTGCTCATTTATGCTTGGCTCATTGCAGTGCAGCATACCCAAAAAAGCATCTGATTTTTTTCAAAGTTTAGTGTTTGACTGATTTGTTTGCCTCAGTTCAGCTCAAGATACAATAGCTGACATTCTGCAGTTCACAATGTTGAAGGAATATGGGTGAAATAATCGAATAAAAATACTCAATAAATTAAAGTAATTGAAAACCTCATTTTAAAAACAGTTTTCATTTTTCAGAACAGCTGTGTAACAAATGTGATGTCAACTTTTAAGAGGAGATGTAAGATGAGGCTACAAGTCACTACTAGAAAAATTAAGAGAAACTAAGAAATAAGATAATTAAGGGACACTTGGGTAGAAAGTCACTGCTTTGGAAATAGTTAAACAGAAGAAAATTCTGCCTTACAAATTTATTGTTGTTCTTCAAAGAGGCCAAGCACATAGAGATGGGTAAATAGATGCACTCCAGTTGAACTTCCAAAAGGCTTTTGACAATGTCTTTCACCCACACGTTTTAAGAATTTAAGAATCCATTGCAAAAGGTCTTCGCAGAAGAAGAAGTAAGCAATCAAAACAAAAAAAACCTGAAAGCAAAGCTTAGAAGAAATTAGTCACTTTTTTATTAAATAGCAATTTGCTTCTTGCAATGAGCAGAGGTTCCAGATGGAGTTCTGTTGTGTTCCACTGCAGAATCTCTTCTGGAAGCTACCCTATTTCATTACAAAAAATATGCATGGGAAAAAGAGTGAGCAATGAGGTGTAGAAATCAGCCATGACAGATATAAAAACCGCAACAGCTGACTGTGCATGAACTGCAGAAGGACCCTGCAAAACTGAGTGAGCAACAATATCAAATTAAATCCAATACAGACAAAAGTAGATTAACTTGTGTACAAACCGAATGTCACACTAAAACGAACTGTTCAGGGCTGCCCAGTACCACCATTAAAGAGTGACAATCTCAAGCTTATGGCAGACTAATCCACGGGAACTCAGCTCACCAGAAGTCCCCACAGTAAATCAGATACTAGACATCAGTTATAATATGAAGGATAAAGCAGAGTACCTGGCATTATGAGAATAATGCAAGGTTTTCTCACACTAAATACTGTGTAGCTCTACTTCTCTCTATTCAAAGAGGGAGACCTGAAAAAGTTTCCAAGTAGGAAAAGAAGAAAGGACAAAGATATGGTGCAACAGAAGTTGTATGAGAAATAGCAAAGTAAACTAAGACCCTTCAGTCTGGATACAATAGGGAATAATTTAGGGGAAAATATCCAAAGTCTAAAAATTCAAGTATGCTGTAAGAGTGGACAAAAATAATCTTTCACCACCTCTTTCAGCAGCCATCTAACAAAGCTAGTAAGTAACAAGCAAAAGAGAGGCGTCTTCACACTGCGTAGTTGCAAACTTTGAAAATCCTTGCCAGAATATTGTGGATGCTAAAAGTCTTGTTTTATTTCAAAGACTGAACAAGAATCTGGACAAAGCAAACATTGCAAATTTCTAAGCATGCAGAAACAATACCCAGTTCAGGCAGACTCCTTAGCGGAAAACAGCTGAAGGGACTATTAGGGAGAAGCACTGGACGCTTGTTCTGTTGTTCCTCGCACAGGACATTAATTTAAAACCACTGCCCGTGTCTATGGTAGTGGCATCTAGACAGATCTTCTATCGGCCTTCCATCCACCCCTTTGGGCCTATTTCAATAAGGCTGCTCAGGCGAACAAAAATGTTATAGGTACTTCTCTATGCCCTAGATGTCATACTACTGGCTTTAAAGGTGCAACGCAGCATGTATTTTCTTTCCTCTCTGTTTTTAAGACATCAGGTTGCTGTGTAAATATGTTCCACAAAGAAAGGCTCCATGAAAGAAAAGGGAATATTCTCTAGGTTTATCCAGAGGGGAAACTACTGACAGACAACACAGAGAATGGAAATTTTCAGTTCCCTTGAAATTGCAAACTACAGCTTAAAGACTAACTAGCAAATTAGATAAAAGAATGTAAAAGCAGGCATACAGGATGCTAAACACAGCTTGAACAAATGGATAAAAAGATAATAAGGAACTTACTAGGTTTTGTGGCAAAGTTACAAGAAACAACTGCACATGCCCTCAGAGAAGTTCCAGGCAAGGTTTACAATATTGGGGGCACTCAGTGAATACAACCACTAGAGACCCCTTTATTTAACTCGAGGACGGTCAAACGACTTCTAGTAAGGGGTGAAGGCCCGTAAATTGGTTCTAGGAGAAGTGAAGCTTATGTATTAGCTAGGAAGTACATTCTAATGAATATGTATGATCATGATGGAATAAAGACCTTGTTGTCAAGTTTCACAACACACATTGAATTGGAGGAAAAAATCCTCTGAAGGTGTCCAGCACTGTAATAAAGAATGTCTGCATTCTAACACTTAAAATTGTGTTAGAAAGTTTACTTTCAAGCTTATTTCAGTATCAGTTAATGCTACCACTGATTAAACTATATATTTCTAAAAGGACAACATTATCTAATTCTAGGCTTGACTTTCAGACACACAGCACTATTCTGTAACACTTCACTGCCTTCTAAGCACTCTTACACAAAACCCATTGGTTTTGGTCTAGTTTGAATAAAATACATAGCACACGTTTTAACCATGACTTGCAGCATCTCTTAACTCCAATCTGACCCCAGAACACAAACCTAAATGATGCCTGTCCCCTGCTGGCACAGAAACATCCTAAAAAAAAAAGACAAAAAGGGAAAAAAAACTGTAACTTGAGCAAAGATGGGCCTGATGGCTATCCCTTATTAAAGAGTATGCCAATCACGTTTCTTCTCTTTGGAAGAGTCTGTGCACACAATTTTTTCTTTCTTTATTTGTTTAGAACTGTATATTCCCTCTTGCCTGATTAACATGCTTTTTACAATCTCACCTCCATTGTGCAACATCTTGTAATCCACGGGAATGTCCACAACAAGCTTTTCTGGCAGAATTTCATTCTGTAGTTCTCATACTCTGCTGGACTTGCCAATGTTACATTCCAACAGTTTTTCATTCTGCAAATATCAATCAAATTGGGCCCAGTATGTTGCCAAATAAACACTTACTCTCTTAAGGTATGTATCTTTGGCAAGCAGGATTCTGTTTGATCATATCTTTTCCTGTGTTTGGCAGGTGGCAAAGACTACCACATGGTATGGTTGACACGTATTTCCCCACTTGCTGATTTTGCAGTTGATTGTTTGGAGGAGAAGAGAAAGGTACACTGGTCAATCACAGACCACAGAACATAGCTGCAAAGCAAGAAAATTAGATACTGGAAATATCTTGCTTGACAACAAGCATTATTTATGGCAGCAGAGTACAAATGAGAGGGGAGGTACAATACAAGCAAGAAGTAATTTCTGATCAAGGCAAACAGATGTCAATCAAAACACAGCAACTATGATGACTGTAGGAGTGGGAAGTCTATCTTCTATCTCCTAATAGGAAACCAGAAGCTACAGAGGCAAAATAAAGGCTGGCCCTGAAAATGTCACAGCGAGACAGATGAACCATTTAAGCACAAGAGCAGATATATAACACTGGCCATGACTAAATTTAGTCCATAAGTTGGAAAAAAAAAAAAAATCACTTTTAGAACTGGGGTCAAAAATCCACTTATGGACCTTGAGGTACATATCACTCATGATTCTGTCCAATCCAATATTCTTCAGATTTTTATATTTATTAAATTGTGTTTATTTTGAGTAGATACTTTGTAAAATAAAAACTTTTTCTATCTTCAAGTACTACTTGAGTAATACTACCAAATTCCTGAAGCAGGGTACAGAATTGAACTATGGAACAGCAGGTCAAACTTCATATGCAAGAGTGATTTATCTATTTATTACAGCAGGGCAGCAAACAATTACCTGCCACAGTTCCTCTTGAAATTGTTTTGGTCAATATTTCAACTAGTGACCTGAATATTGGCACAGAAAAGACACCTACTAAGATACATAAAGACTCAGAGATTATATGCTAGTATATTGAGGGGCAGAACAGAATTCAAAACAAACTGGTGCCATAACACATGGTCTGGACATGCAGAACAACAGTCAGCAAAGGCATAAGCAAAGTACTACACCTAATAAATAGCAACCTACTGAATAAATTCAGACTGGAGAACAATGGGCTAGGAATTTGGCAGAATCAATCTGTGAACCATAGCAGGTCACAGGCTGAACTCTGTCAAAAATGTCATGTGGCTACAGGATAGACAAATGCCATAATGAGTTACATAAATAGTAGTGCTTTCCTGAGAACAGCTGAAGGAATCCTTATGCTGTACTCAGCTGTAATGCTCTGGCAGCTCCTCGCTCAATATGAGGATCATCTTAGAAAGACTAGAGTCAAACAGCAAGACTGCTCAGTGAAAGCCTCACTTACAGAAAACAAAGGAAACGACTGAACTTGGATCGAAAACATAAGAGTTTGGAAGAGGGAAATGCTACAACTTTTCTGATGTTGCTACTCTTCACCTTCACAGAGAAACAAGAAACATGAGATCTGAGCTGCAGAAAGACTAATACAGTTTTGACTTCACCAGGGCAAAGAGTATAAGATACCACTAAAACCACTAGCTCCATTGACACTGCGCAACTTCCTTACTGAAGACCTTCAACAACTGGTTATATATCTGCCAAGAAACACGTGGGCATAGCTGGTTTTCCTTAAAGCCACTGCAGTGGACAAACCGACCTCCAGTGATTTCCCTCTCGCCCTCCACTTCTACAACTTTAGCCATTGTCAGTCAGGGGTTGTCATACCAGACATGACTGCTGTCATACCAGAGGTATCATGCACCATGGATTTACATCAATATGTTTTATAGATTTCTTCCAATTCTTCCATTTAACCCAGTCTGGTCCACTTCTGCACTTTGATTGAGGGAAGCAGTTTGCACAAACATTGCCATCTGTAAATTAGGCTTCCAACTACTTGTAATTTTTAAAAACATAATTCAGTTAGTTCTTGCCTAAGGGCTTTAAATAAAAAAAATCATCACACAATTTGTAGTTTGACACTGTACTGTTACACAAGATTATCATCTTCCTTCATTTTATAACAACATACAAATGCTACTAGACTGCCTGTATGACCAGAAGCCATTCCTTTTCTTCATCCAATTCCTAATGAAAAGCTCACATTTACTAGAACTACAATCTGCTCTCTCCCTCCTCCCTCCCATTTTTAACTGCAGAGATTAGAAAACTACCACTAAATATGAAGAAATAGCCATGGTAGACTCCAATATGTTCAGGTGTACCAGTTCTATGGCATTATGAGCAGTTGCAAAAATTTTTTTTAGAACTTGTATTTGCCAAATATTTGTCTACCAGTCATTATTCCCTACCACCCCTTAATGCACTTTTTTCCTCCTATATGTAAGAGAAAATTGTTTTCCTTGATGTATCTGTGTAAGCCCACTTTACATACCTGCATATACATACAACTTAGAGAACACATAACTTTAATTCTTTCAATACCATTGTCCTGATACTTGTATCCTTAGTACTCAGGACTTCGTTAAACTTATTACAGGTAATAAATGTTAGTAAGGCATACTCTGTTGTAATACTGTGATTACACAGGCTCTTAAGAGGTATGATTCTTCTATTATCCATCTATATTATGGGGTACTTGAACTTTACACAAGAGCCTATCATCTTGCTTTTTTGAGATGTTCTTGTAAAGTGGGGGAGGCTTTTGGCAGCAAACTCCTTCCTTTGCTGAAGACAACCACCTTAGTTTAGACTTTTTATCTCAAATTAAGTTCCTTTTTTCCTTAACTACTTCCTTGTCTTGCAATTTGAACTACTTAGTTTGCAGAATTTACTTCTGCCTTCCATCAGGAATAGGTTTGGAAAATGAAAAACAGCCATTCCTCCCATTCTTTCTATCAATTGACCTTGTTACAACATCTTCACTGTGACATCAAAGGAATGTCAGGTTTGAAATGAATTGTTGAAATGAACAGGTTTGAATTATTATTTACTAAACTTTTGTGTGATCTGCTGGCTTCAAACCAACACTCCCAATTAAAACAAACAAACAAACCCACCACAAAACACTTACTGGCAAGTAATATCAGCATTTGCATCATTTAGAGAGACAAATCTGTTTATCTTACTGTAATTCCTGAGCTCAAGCTTAGCAGACTTAAGTGCCTTTTGGCTAATAGTGTCTATTCGTTGCACGAAGAAAATTGTAGGGATTGGGCGGACAGTCACTTGCAAAGGGCAGGGAATAGGCTACTCAATTCTGGAAGAGATCAGAAAGGTAGAATTCCTGGAAGAATACTATCAGGCAAAGAAAGATGTGATGTGGGGAAGTGCTCAACCACCCTCAGCTCTTGCCTAGAATTAAGAAAGAAGAAAGGAACAACAGGATCTAAAGTTTACTATTGCAGCATTTCTCTCCCTTGTTGCAACCACAGATATCTTTATCTCTTCCATTCTTCCATCACCTTTGAGGTACCAACTGCTCCTCAACCTTAAAGGAAAATCCACTGCCTGAACAAGAAACTCCTGGCACCTGACGACAGCAAACAGTCACAATATTTAAACCAACTGTACAAAATGCTACACAGACTACATGCTTAACCCTTGACAGCTGCCAACAGTTAAAGAAATGTTCCTGAATGTCAGTGACAGATACTTTGCCCTAAGGTAAGGTATGCTTTGTGTAGCCACTGTGAAATAGCAAACAAGCCAGCAAAGAGGTGCTCGGGGATGCACTATAGCCCAAATTGCTCCATCCAGCATGGAACTTAGAACAGCTCCCTGGCTGCTTTATGTTATGCTATTTTATCACAGTCCCAGAGGGCTTGCAAGTCCAGACCACTGTCTTAGAAGACCAGTGCAAGAAGAACAATTCAACACTTTTCCAGGCTAGAGAAACTACTAATTGCACTTCAAGGGTAAGTCAGAAAAACCTACATTGGAAAAGGGGGAAAGAAGTCAACCCCATGCATTTAAGTCCCGATATTACAGGTTTGCATAATTTTAAAGTTCAGTGAAACACAGAAGACATATCTCTCATTGGTAATACTGGAAATACAAGATAAACTAGAAGTATGTCAGAGCAAATTGTAGGAAACAGGAAACAGAACACGTAGCCTGGGAAAACATTGAGTTAAAGAGGATTCTTTCTCTGTTGTGCTGTGTTCTCTAAAAATTAATAGAAAATTCCTCTATTTAATGAACAGAGAAGCTAAAGCTTTGAGTTTTCACAATAAGACATGAAGACCACAGAAGACTGAGTAAACAAAAGTTTACCAGAAGCTGTGAGAGAAAGAGTTCTCAATAGCTCACCAGTAGGTCATCTCAAGGCCTCCTTTAACAGCCCCTTCTGCCATCTATTTCTGATTGACTTGTCCAGTCATTTAGCAAGCCTCTGCAGGTTTGCCATGGCAATGAAAATTACTGAAGAGGTATTTCAAGACTCAACTGGATATTCTCCAAATCACACAAGCATCAAAAACCAGTAAGTTAAATTCCTCCTGTCACCAGGAATGCACTAAATAACAAAAACTGGGAGAAGGGATGTTAGCCAGTATTTACAATTCAGAGCCTTCCTGGGTCTAACAACTTGTCTCCACTGATCAACTTTATATGCACCTTTCAATGCCATTTTTCCACAAACACAAAATTAACAAAGTGGTCAGTGGAAACAAGCCTTTCAGAACTCTTCTTTCCCACCGTTTCCTGCAGCTCTAATCATGCAATTTACTGTTGTCAGAATGCTCCTGGTTTGCAACTTTCATTTTTATACAGTTTCACTACTTCTTATATTGAATATTTTAAATGGGTTACTTTTCTGGGTAATTTGTAAGCTGGTCCTTTGGACCAGCCGCAGTGGAATTTCGATTTAGCTTTTTGCACTTTCCTTTTAAAGATGAGCTCATAAATTTATTGTAACCAAAACATTATGCCTATTGTGTAACTCTATGAGAAAATTCTGCTTACTGATGTCTCTTGTTTTCAGAGCATATTCAGCTAAGAAAATATCTTTCTTTCAACATCTCACGCAAAATAATTTTTTTAATTGCTTGCAATTGTCACTCAGTAATAACCAGCAGATTATGCCCTATTCTTATCTTCTTTTTGCACTTCCTGTTCTGTGTCAAATGTTTTCCCGCTTTTCAGATCTATGAAAAAAGTTCACTACAGGCAAGTCCACCTCATCTGTCCAAAGTGTTCCTGATTCCTATTCTCCAAAAGTTAATACTTTACTCCATTTACCCATCTTAACCTAGACACACAAAAGTCTACTCTTTTTTCATCCATATACCTAATAAAGTATTTTCCAGTTTTCAATTACTTAAAGTCTCTATTTTCTCTCATTCTCATCTGTATACCTAATCTGTATTATCCATAGTTGTGTATTTCATAGCTGTACATAGACACTTTCACTGACACCTAAGAAACAACAGAGGCTTACTACATTCTTTTCTTAATTCAAGATGTGGCTTACATATGCAAAGCACAAAAAGGCAGGCTCTGAGCTGACCAGCCAGCCTGACAAAAGAAAAAACAGGGAAAGGCGCATCCTGCAACTGACAGTTGCTATTTTCGAAACTATAAGGGCCCAGATAGGAATACAAACATCTTGAGTAAAAAACGTGTAAGACTAAAAAGAAAGCTGATGCAAAAAATTTTGATTCCCAAACTGTAGCTCCAAAGTAGTACTTTAATTTTGACATGCCATCGTCCTCCCAAATTTTAGTGCCTCCAGCTGGAAGTAGTACTGCCTGCCTAAGTGCTCCACGAGAGAAGTTGATACTCAGTTTTCCTAAGCAACTGCATCCTTACACATCATGTTTTGTGCTACTCCAGTGACATTTTCCAGCTTTTCTCATGTAAATTATTTATCTTAATTGACCACACAGCTGTCTTATTCAGGCTTGCAATGAGTGGGAACATTGAGATGTACTTTAAACTTTTGATTCAATGATGTAGTAAGTGGGAACCCGTTTTAAAACACAATAATAATCAGGTCTTACTTTGATTTGGTTGATATGAAACGCCTGGAGTGTAAACACAGCTACGTTTTTGTAAATCTCATGTACAAAAGGAAGCCTTCTATACCTGTAAATGTTCATTTCTAGCCTTTCAATTAATGTAGTATAAACTACTGTCTACAAAGAATGTACTTGGATGTTTGCACCCCAGCATGCAACAGGACTGTTTCTTTTTTAGGCATTTGTAAACCAGACATATGCAACTTGGATTTTGAGAACTGAGAGGAAAGCCTAAAACACTGAGTATAAATTCCTTGAGAAGCAGTGATGTTAGGACATTTCAAAGATAACTGTGCCTAACGGTGGAAGAGGAGCATTTTTCAGTGTGATGGGATCCAGTGAGAACCAGGTGTTTGCTAACTTGAAGTTTCTGAACCTGACTGTATCCAAGAAGTTTCTGACATGGTGATGTCTGGATCTAGCCAAGTCCAGGTGCGGCCCCGGCCCCACCAGCGCGCTCTCTTTCCCCACGAAACGCCGCAGGCAGCCGCACGCCTGGCAGCCGCTCCGGGACACCCTGCCACCTCCTCCTTCCGCACGCCCCGCCAGCGCGGGGGTCGGGACGCCCTCCGCGGCGAGCCGGCGGCCGCGGCTGCCACGTCCTGGCTGCCGGCGAGACCGGCGCTCGCAGCGGGACGAGTTCGTCTTGTACGAGCGCTTTTCAACTCGGAAAGGGGACACAGGAGGCTGTCCGCCGCGGAGCGCAAAGTTCAGCCGCAGCGAGGCGGCGCGCACAGCCGCGGCGGGACGCCCCCCGGCGATGCCCTCCCCCTCCCGTCCCGCGGGCGGCTCCTTGGCCCGCGCCCCGTTTCACACCTGGCTTCGAGGAGGAAGGCCACGACCCCCAGCTCTCCGGCATACCTGTCCCCTCGCATCACCTCCCGGGGCCCGCGGCGGGAAGCCGGGGCGGCTCCGCTGACCGCTCCGCGGCGGCGGCGGGGCCTGCGGCGGGGCCGTGCTCGGGCAGCGGCCGCGGGGCCGCCCGTCCCTTGCCCTCGTCGTTGTCCCTGCCCCGGCGGCGCAGGGCGGCCGCAGCGCGGTGCCCGCTAGGAAGTAGTTGTGACTAGCGTTACCTGTCCTATATTGACGTATCCGTATTTGCTCGCTATCCTGTTGGCCTCCGGGAGCCCCCCGGTTATCCTCACAGCCCAGTGGTTGGTGTAGAGGCGCGTCCTGCAGGCGGGCAGCAGGAACCCCAGCACCAGGGTGAGCCGGCAGAGAAGGTCCCCGCCGCCTCCGCCTCCCCAGCAACAGCGGCGCTTCCAGCCCATCTTCTCCTCTGCACGCAGCCCCCACAAAACTTCTCCTTCCTTCTTCCGAGGCCCTTGTCCTCCCCTCTGGGCCGCTCCGGCGGTACGTCCTCCGAAGTTAGCCCGAGGAAGAAACTAGGAAGAGCTTGGAGTAGTGCATTGAACCACCCGGGGGTTAAATGATGAGGGGCTGGGAACAGTGGTTCTGATCAGGGATTGCTGCTGTGCCCTCTTCCCGCCGCTCTCCCGGGATTAAGTAACTTGCTTGTGAGAGCTTCTCTCACTGTTCCTGAGCGCCAGCTTCTCCCTCTATCCCTAGCTACATGGGAAGTCGTCTCTCCGCGGGGAGGAGGGGTCCTTATCCCTCTCTCTACGTTTCCCTCCCCTCTGACTTCCTTCCCCCTGCCAGCGGTCTTCTGCCTCCTCTCCCGCGTCTGGCTTTTCTTCGCCTCTACTCGCTCCCTCTCTCCGGAATCCGGGAGCAGCGCGGCTGCGGCGGCAGGCGATGTGTGAGTGTTGGCAGCTCAGAGCCTCAGTGCGCTCCGACTCGGCCACCTCCCTCTCCCCTCCCTCCTCCTTCTCCTCCGCCTCCTCTCCCCGCCCTCGCTCCCGCAGCGCCGAAGGCCAGGGGAAATGGCAGCCGAGTTGGCGCCGGGTTGCCTCGCTCTCCGCGCTCCTGGCCCTCGGGCTACTGCTGGTCTCGTCAGCCGCCGCCCCCGAGCGCTGTCTCTGCCCCCCTGTCGGGCCGGGAGGCCGCCGCCCCGCCGGCGGGGCCGCAGCAGATGCGGCGAGGTGCGAGGCCTGCGGCAAGGCCTCGTGTTCGGCACCAGCGGCGGCCTCCCGGCCCTGCGCTCGCGGGGCGCCCCGGGCGAGGAGGGGCCGTGCGGGAGCCCCAGCTGCTCCGGTAGGCCGGGTCTGCCCTGTCCTGCCGTCCCCAGGAGAAACTGCTCGACTACCAGGCAGGACAGGAACAGCCCCGCAGCTGCCTCTCTGGCAGCCACCGTTCGCTGCTTGCACTGTACATACATCGTCGTTTAATGCATCCCGTTTGTCCGTGGTCACCACCTTCAAAAAGATAAGTGGGTGGCTGCCGTTTTGACAGAGGATTGGTGATCCAGACCCAGACAGAGAAGACAGAGCTCCCACTGCTCCCTCATCCAAGTCCCTGTGCAGCGTTGCCACAGATCTGCAACCTGCTTCCGTTTCCAGAGCACCTCCTGGCCTAGAGAAGATGCTGCTGGTCATCAGCAGCTGTCTCAGGCTGGTGCCTTGCTGGTGTGGGAGAAAACTCATATCCCCTCCCGCCCAAGCCTTTTGTTTAATGGTCTAAGCATTTGAGGCACCATAATACTTGGGACTACCTGTAGATCTGCTTCATTTTGCTTGAAAGTTAAAATAATTGGTCCAGTGGACGTGCTGTTAGGATCTGTTGGAAGTATTGAAGGAATTTGGACATGAGAAGTACCATTGCAATGCACTAATGTAAATTCGTGACATTTTTTCTCAGAGAAAAAGGTGTCAGCGAAGGTGACTGACTTTGTCAGTCAGGCTGCTGTCGCTCTCTTTTTCGCTGAAGTATGAGAAATTGCATACTTTACAGAAGGTCATAGAATAACATGGAGGTCCATTTTTCCTCTACCAAAATGTGGAGGAAACATCTCGACTGTAAAGCAGCTGTTTCCCTTGAAAAGTAGAAATAGTAAAACACAGAAAGCTATGTTTTCCAAGTTAGGTGATTCTCTACTTTAGGTTCACTAATTTTTCTCTTAAACATGGGTATTATACTGGTGATTAACATCTTCCCACATCTTTTGATAGTTTTTAAAGAGTAGAAAGGGGGGAAATGCGTTCTTTGCTTCCCTGTTTGTTTGATGTCTCTAAGAACTTACTTGCCAGAGATTGCTTCTTCTCTGTTACTTTGGTGGGGTTTTTTTTTTTGTAGTTTGTGATCATTTTCTCAGTATACTCCAATGTACTGTTAAGTTCTCTTTGTACATTTAAGACCTCATGGCTTGCCTTTCCTTGGATTTCACAGATGGTGGCTTACTGTGGAGTAAATTGTTCTTCTGTTGAAACTGCAGTTCAGCACTGTCATTGGATTCAGCAGCATTGGCCCTTGTATTAGTTGTAGCTGTTAGGACCAGGCACTTACACCTTGTTGCTAGTATTCATAAATACACATTCCTTGAATATGACATTAAATATCCTGCAGCAATTAGGCCTCCTTATTCATTAGTTCAATGATAATTACACAAGTCAGCTCTTATCCTACATCTGGAGGGCTTAAATTATGCTTAATCATGAATATCCACCCTATAGAAGTAAATGGCAATCAATGGGTCACAAAACCTGAACCTTATGCAACCCAGTTTGTTTTTCTGAAGATGGTAAATTGAAATTTTATTTTCTGGTCTTTTCTCAGATCATTTTACCATTGTTTTGACTGCCATATTTTTTGCTATAGATGATGGACAAAAGGTGCACACTACAAAGAAAAAGGCCATACTGTCATGCACTTTCAATTTGTCTCACTTGATGGTGTTTTATACACAGGCAGCAAAGCCACTAGGAATCAGTTGATTTGATAAATGCATTGTTGTCCCCAAGTATCTTTTCATAAAGCTGCGTCATATTGCACAGCATAATAAAAATTTTGTGAAAATTGTACTTTACATAAAAATAGACTCTAGAAGATTAGGGTTGTAGTCCCCAGAGGCATTTTTTTCTGTGATTAGAGGCCACTTTGCTGAGGCCACTGTGTTAGATGGCAATTATAGCTGGTGTGAGAACATTTGGACATTGGTTGTGTTGTGAAACATTTGAATATGCTTCAATATGAACTCCAGACTGCAAAGTTTTGCTGAATTCTAATTATAGCAAAATCCCTAGGGGCTTCACTCCTTACACCCCCTTAAAAAAAAAAAAAAAAAAAAAAAGTCAGAACTCCTGCCATGCCATATTCTGTTCCTTTCTGACAGAGCCAGGCAGTAAGTATAGCAGGGGAGTGGAGAGACTGAGGGGACTGGCAGCAGTGTGGGAGTTTTATTCAGTGTACCTGCTGGATATGGACTGTATGTAGCTGGTAGCTGTGCTTGCTTTTGAACTCTGTGGGAGACCTGATAACTTGTCTGTCTGTACACCACAGGAAAAGTTTTTATCTCCCCTTGGCAAGGACATTAATTTGCTCCATTTCATCACTATTGTCACACTGGTGCCTCTTGTTAACAGACACACACACCCCTCCACCCCCTTCTTGCCTCTCTTCTATGACAAAAGTCATTATCTGTCTGACTGCTCAAAATGCAAATTTCCACAGGTCTCTCTCTTGTCCTTTACTTAATAATAATAATCCACAAGCCCCTCCTCAAACAATAGTGATCCAGAATCTGACCTCAATGGCTGTTCTCACTTCTCTCCTATGTGCCTCTTGTTTTGCTGCTTTGAAATTATTCTTTCCTTTCTAGTTCTTTCTCAGCCTGAAAACCCCTCTGGCTCACCAGCTCTGGCAGCCTTTTTACTGTGCTGTGCTTCATGTCAGCTTTCTAGCAGTCCTGTATATTTCACAGATCGGTGCTCCAGAGATGTGTTAGGCACCCCATAGTCATAATTAAGGACGAAACCACATAGAATATATAAATTTAAGGAAAGTGGGGGCTCAGTGTCTTCCAGGAAGAAGTCCTGCAAGCAGATGTGCTGGCCCCCGAAAACATTCCAGAACACAGACTATTTTAAGAATAAACTGGGAATATATGTTCATCAGCCTTTGAGAGGAAGAGTCTGGACCATAGTAGATGAAAGAAAGAAAACTTCCAAAGAGTGGAGGTTGTATCAAGGAGATGTTTAGAGGTTGCCTTGGAAAGATGGACAGTGTTGGAATCTAAAGGAGAATTTAGATTTCCTTAGTTTCAAGCATAACTGTTTTTACTGGTTTTTATAAACAGTACAGCTAGGTCACTTGACACCAGCCACCATACAATCCAATTTGCTGGTACGCAGTTCTTTGATTTCCAGTTTTCCATGCTTCAGGCTTGCCTCTGATTTTATGTATTAACATCAAATGCTTTTGAATAGAACTAAGTTTTGGGGTTTTTTATTTGGTTTTTACTAAAACACTGGTTTTACATATAATCAAGTATATTAACAGTCTTTTTCCTCACAAATACCTGTCTCTTTATCCTTTGAAGCAGGGTATGTATTTTGAGTACTTCTCTAGTCTCATGAAAAAACACCTTTTTTAGGTCCAAATTTTGAGTGAGTTTTCACCTGTAGATTAGACACTTGTTTTACATTCAGCAGCCAGTTAGTTGAGATTGCTCACCCCTCTCACTGGGATACCTCTTACTGTTCCAAGTGTGCAGACTATAGGGTCTGTATACCTAACCCTGTGTGCAGTCCACAGCAAAGCATGACCTCAAATTTCTCTTCCCGCTTGTTAGTCACTATGGGAGTGAACATGATAATTGACAGCAGACTTTAATGAGATTTCTGGGAATTCCAAGGAGGAAAGCCTTTTGTCCTGAATGTAGAGGAGATAAGAGACAGGACAAGTAAAAGTACTCAACTAGGGTAAAGAAGCTGGGGCAGCACAAAGCAATGAACAAAAGGAAATTGGGATGGGTATTTGGCCTCTGTCAGGGTGTGCTCCCGGCCAAGCCTCAATTTTTCCCTGAGCTCAGTGTCAGAAGCTCTGTGATTCATGTAAGGAATCAAAGGGAATGATCCTTTATTTCTTGTCTGTTGGTAGTAAAGCAGTAGCATTTATCTCTGGGTCTAGGAATAGGAGTGTGTCTGGGCTTTTCCTGGTCACTGATAATTGGACAGATACTGCCTTATTCAGGTATTATGTGGATTTCCTTTTAGTTTTATGAATAAGGTTGCACTGTCTGTTTTTCACCCTGTGAACAGAATGTCACTCTTACCTTTACATCTTTGTGTTTGTTGTAATTTTTTGAAAGAATGTGCCTCTCCTCATTATAGTTATGGCCATACTAGCAGGCATAATTTGAATGATGCTAGTGTTAGTTACACCATCTGAAGAGACTTCTTGTACTGATGCCTGTGCCAGCATACTTATTTGCCATCTTCCTATTTGTGCAAATGCATCTCTTTGGGCTTTAATCTAAACTATCATTATTATTTTTCCTGTCTATTTCATTTTATTTTCTCTTTTTGTTTTATTTTTTATTTTTTTTATTTCAGAGATCTAGTTGACAGTGCCAATAGCCATACTAACTTTACCAGTAACACACAGTGCACAGCTAGAATGAATGGCTAAGGCATGGAGAGAAAAGAAGGAGGGTGGAAGCAGGAATCTCTTTCAGCTGTCTTCAGTGCCTGACACAGCATCCTGTAACAGTGAACCCTGAGGTCTTTTCAGGAGAACTGCATTTTCCCCCTCCAGCTTCTGATTGGCTTGTAAAGTTTCAATCATAGAACCTCAAATACTGTGGAAAAATTAAGTATAAAAATGACATTTCCAGTGTTTAGCTATATTAGCTATGGAAAATACCACAGGCCCCTTTGATATGATGGTGGAAAGTTTTGGGGTTTTTTGGGTTTTTTTTCTGAAATTACTTACCTGAATGAATTGATTCATGTGAGAGATGAGGCATTTTTTCTCCCAAGTTCACTGGAGTTAACATTCCAACAAACTTGTTCCTAAACTGTCCCCTTAGTAGAATTATTGTAGCTACCCTATTCTGTAAAATTGACTCAGCTGTACTGTAAGTATCTGTAGGATTTTCCTTTCCTGTCACAGTATCATAGAAGCCATCAAATACTGCTGTTCTTTTCTTTTACCAGTATGTTGTTGGTAGCATATGGCTGAGCATTCTTGCTAAAAAGAGTGACCAGTGGCAAGTGAGAATCTAACCCAGTTTCAAAACCATAAAGAATAGTAACTAAATATCCTTACCTGAAGGGAAAAAATTAATCTCACATGTTCTGTCATGGCCTGCTTTCAATTCATGAGTTCTGGTTGTACAGGTTCCAATTGTGCCCCAACCCTTCTCAGAGACTACTGTAGACCCTTCACTAGTATAGCTAGTATTCTGCTTCTTTAGACATGCAATTATCTTCTGAGTCCTTGTTCCTTTATGTTTGTTCAGGTGCTCCATGAAGCTCCTATTGTCATGGTATGTTCATGAAGTAAGTAACTTCATGATGATAGTGGCATTATATTTAGTCTTCTTTATCCTCTACTTTTCTGTGAGAGGAAGCAGAGGTCATGTCTTTAATCTGTAAGAAAACCTGAGGACCTTTTCCACAAAAAAATGTGTAGAAATAATAGTCCCTTTTAACTTGGGACTCTTCAGTCCACCCAGTATAACGCCTTTGCATTATAAGTCTTCCTGCATATAATCTGCATTTCTTTGCATGAAACTTGCTCAGTGTAATTGGTTGATCCTTGAATTGAAAAAGAGCTTGTTTACTACAGCCAGTGTCTAACAGAAGATGTGACCTGGAAGTGGTGAGTTTGTTGATGGGAAAGGAGGCTGGAAGAACATCAGCCTATCATTTAGGAAGTTTGGCAGGTTTTTATAATGTGTCCCAGGCAAGGAACAAGTTGGGAAAGAGTACATTAGGACATACAGCCTCTGTTTCTAGGTGATTGAATAATAATTAATTCTGTTATAATTCAGTCCTAATTCTCTCTTCTGGGAGGTCAAGAGAAGACCTGTGACATAGCCTTTTCTCATAAGATACCATTCACCAATTTACTTGCTCCTGGATAGTGAAGAATTTAAAGCGTTTACCAATCAGAAGAGTAGGGAAACCTCTGTGTGCTCTACACTGTTGTGGTAGTAATTAAACAAATGCCGAGACTGCAAAAATGGAAGTTCTCATTCATTTTTATTAGTTTTAAACAAAAATGGGAAAATATTTAGTTATGTTTCATACATCCTGTCTGATTTTAAGTCTGAGTGGAAATGGAGGGCAGAAACATAGACACCAAAAAGAATGGCCCAGCTACAAAGACCGATATTGTGAGTGGCAGGTGTTCATTTCCAAGGGGATGATGCTGATTGCATACCTCAGAATCTCATTTTACTGTGTCAATTTACTAAGGAATTTACGATTCTGGTGCTTTTGTTAAAATTAATGGAGGAAATGCACATCTCTGCAGATGCCTCTGCTCTGCCTGCTAAAGAGCAGAGGTGTACTGACAGTTTCTGTCAAGGCCTCTCTGTGTTCTTTGACTTAATGCAAAGGACAGAGTAATCTATTGATGAGAACGCTTTCCTTTTCCAAATTTTCTTCTTCATGTACCAATACCCTTTTCTTCAATTTTCTTTTTTCCCCCCACATAACTGCAATCAATCTCTGCTTGTCTTTCTGCTGTTGGGAAGATTTTTCTCTTCTCTTTTTGTCCAGATCATCATTTTTCCCCTTCATTGTCCCCCAAGACTTCTATTCTGTAGATACTACTCAAGGGACATTATTCTCCGTGCTTACCTCTGTTTACTGTGAAAAACAAGAGCCATTATGGCTGAAAGTGTTCATGGATAGTATTGACCATGATGGCGTATAATATAACATTGCTGAGAAATGCTTACTAAGGTATCATATCTACCTGATAGGGAATGACCTAGTGCTCCATAACTGGTAGTCCATGTTCAAAGTTCAGAGTCCAACCATAATGGTTAATGGTAACTCTGGATCAGAAGTTGCAACACTGGTGAGTCCTCAGTGCAGTGATTTGTCTGTGTAAACCAGCACTGGAGGAAGTAACTGGCAAGGGAGAAGAAGGATCTGGATGTGTTTTGCTGCTCATTAATTCAAACAACTCGTTTCTCCCAAAAAGTTCTGGTAATGTTATATTGTACATAAACCTCCTGTGTGTCCAGTTCTGCTCACATGTGCATTCATTGTGTGAAATGTAGTGGCTGGAGAGAATGATGGTAACTAGCAAGTGAAATCTATAGCCACAAAGCATCATCTTAGTTTTAGGTAAATTCTTAATTTCTTATCTAAAGATAATTTTTACATGATCTTTTGATTCTGTTATATTGTGTTCTATTGCAAGAGTAAGAAAGAAGGGCACAGAGAGAAAAGGTGAGGAATTTTAAAAAAGTAATAATAATAAAAAAAAGCTAGAAAAGTTTAGCCTCTGGTCAAACTTGAGACTGAAATGGATATTTTTTTAATAACTGATAAGAATACTGTGCAGCTTTACTATGAGGCTAATATATTATTTACAATCTCTTTGTGTATTAATTTTCTTGCTGTTAAATGCTCACACATTTAACATCACAAATGATGTGATATTCACAATAAATTACATTTTCTACCTAAGTGGTTTTTTTTTTAAATAAAGTCTTCTTGGTTTGGATTTTATTGTGAGTGATGGAAAAGACAGTTTTTGCTGTCTTTCTCTGCTCTTAGGGAAAGAAACTGGCACAATTCATGAGGAGATTAGATTTCTCCCAGAAAATTTTCACACATTCTGGAAGAAATAAAAAACACTGGTTCTAAATTACATCAAGTTCTTCTGCACACATAAACACTTCACTCTTTCTTCCCTTCTTTATTAGCCTTAGTTCTTTTTTGTCTCTTCTGTGTTGATTCCTCAGTTGGATAATTCAGAGCCACATATTTATATTTTTAAATTTTGATTCAGCAACTGAGCAACTCAAAAGCAAACAGTTCAAATGAGAACATTTGCCAATATACTTGTTAAAAGTCTGATGCTTCTTTGACCCTTTGCATTTACATTGTTTTTCTTCATGCTGCAAAATGCAGATTATTATTCTGTTTGGCGTAGTACAGAATACATAGTTTTGATCAGTAGCAGTTCCAAAAGACACTGCAAAAATCTTCATTCAAAGGAAAGAACATCTGTGGGGAGCCACCCTGAATGTGATGTTTGCCTGTTGGAAAGTGAATGGATTTTTGTCTGTTCTGCAGTCACAGCTCTCAGCTTCAATATTCACTATTTAAAGATGTGTAGCATATAGCTCATCACCACTGCCAATATTCCAGTTCATTAAGTTCCCTTAGCCTTTCATGAGTGTTTCCTGTATTCAACCAAGTCTTGCTCACAGATACACACGCTATGAAAGTGACATTTAAAAGCTAATCTTGAAGCTATACCTAGGAAATGAGCTCTTTAATCATCAATTTGTTTTCTAGGTATGTGCCTTGCACACGGTCTGTGTCACCCTGAGAGACAGCACCTTAAAATCTATGCTAGCTCTCCCTGAGAGATAAAGACTGAGCCTTCTAACCAGAAGGGTTGTGTTTGTACCATCAGAGGGAGAAGCAATACCCTCTGATGTATAGGAACAGTTAGAACTTACCAGCACAAATAGGTTTTGTTATACCCTGTGCTGCTTAGATTTTTATACTCTGTTCCACTTTCTACTTTATCTATCTGTTCATCCATCTATGAAGTAAACCAAACCAAAAAAGTATATAATCACTCCTAGCACTAAAATAATGCATAAGAAATTACAATTTCTGGTAGACATTTAGTAAAAAGTAGAAGAAACTCAGTCTTGTTACTTGCAGTGTGGCAGAGGAATACAGCAACAGCCAATGGACTGTGTCATGTGCTCACTTAGACAATTTTATGATCTGAGTTGCTTGGTCAACTCCAGTTCTGGACAGTTTCCTGATCAACTCCACAGCTGTATATCACTCTCGGTTGTCATAAGAAAAAAATAATCCACCTTTCCATGAATACAATAGTGAGGAGTATCTGGGTCACTGAATCAGGATGATGTGTTCCCAGCACACCTGCGGGAGGTCACTTTTTCAGGTCACATAACTACAATGCTAGCTGTCTCTGGAGAAGGTCCAAATGTATTCATTCCTGATTCAGAGTCTTTAGATTCGCGAACATATTTTGTTAACACTGCTGCAAGATGGTGTCAAGATGACAAAGGTGGTGCAAGCATTTCTAAATAATATTTTTACTGTTGCCTCTAGTACAGGAAGTGATGCTTGAATACTGCTGTTAGCATTAGGAAAACAATAATTCCTTCTGCAACAGAACATACTTTGTTCAGCATCAGGAATACCACAGGTGAGGACATAACAGAAAACATAAACAGAGGAAACAATATAACAGAACCGGCAAGCTTTTCATCTCTTAATGTCATATGGAGATGCTGTGGGGATGAGAAGTTAACACATGGATGCCAGCTGTAGGAACTAAATGTCTCAAGGAAACTTGTTCTTAGTTAATGAAATCCATTCACGAGTGACCTAATAAAACTCAGAAGAGATTACCAGATTTATTCTTGGAAAGGAAAGAAAGTGAAACTCAGAGGCCAACAGACTCTAAACATGATGAAAATGTGACTGTTAATTCAGATTTTAATCTCCAGATGTTCAAATAAGTTTTTTGCTTTTTGGGTTTTTTTGAGATAACAAATTGCATAATATGTTGGAAAATGACCTGTAAAAGTACAAAAAACAAACTCAGACAAAATCAGAAAACAGTTATATTCAGAAACAGGACTGGATGTTCTATGAAAAGCTGCTGACATTATCTGAGAAGAATTCTGGCTTTACCCTGAACTCATTTTTAGGAAAGCTAGACTGCTATGCTGCCCCTGGAGCAACCAGGAAATGGTGACTTACAGAAAAAGATTACTATACTGGGTCTAAACTAACTGCAGCATCTAGTACCTCAATGCAACAGTGCAGCTAAATCGAAGACATATTTGATGTGTGCTATTGCATTTCTCCTTGTCCTTTTCCTCCTGTGTGCATTAGGAGACCATGGAAATGACAAGGGGAGACTTGAGGTTATCTTGTAACCTGTGAGCCACCTCTCATGCCCATCATACTTGCTTATGTGAAACTCTGTATTGCAAACAACTAAAATTTTCCTTATGCTGCAGACCTTCTTATATGTTGTAACACTGGAAGCTCCATGTAACTATTTTGTTTGCCTAAATTAACAGAAGGTACAAATAGATGAAGAGCATCTTGTGCTTTAGACATGACCCTGCCCTTTTAAAATGTTTGTGGTAAAGTGATGTCCTTCATTGGCTGTCAAAGTAGCAAAAATGCATAAATTATTTGAAGCCTAACTAGAGGCAGTATCATTATTCTATGTATTTTACATGGGATTTCGCTATTGATCATTTGATCAATTAAAAAAAAAACATAAAAAACCCTCAAGATTTTAACTCAAACTTTTATGAAGCCCTTAATGTAATGAGTCTCATTAGTGTCACACTGTTTGGTCAGGGATCTGACTAAAAGCCATTTGACATTAGTGAGAGTCATTATATTAAAGGCCATTAAAATCAGTACCATATACAAATGTAGGCCAAGTTAAGAAAGCCTGTGTGTGTGTGTGTGTGTCTGTGTCTGTGTCTGTGTGTGTGTAATGTATTTGTCAGTAAAGTCAGTCCTATTTATGCAGTTGTTTTGCATAGCTTACAAAATAGGAAGATATGGAGACATACAGAAGATAGTTTACTGCTTACCTTTAAACCCCATTGATTTTACTGAAAACCTCCTTAATTTTTTCCCCTGCATTATCTTATAATAGTTCCAAATTCTCTCAGAAGACAGATGCAGGTTTTCAAGTTGTTAAGATGTAAAACTGTCAATATTATGTATTTCTTACTACATTCTCAGCAGGAGATTGAGCGGTGAAATTTGAACCTTCTTGAATCTGTTTCTTCCAGCAAGACAATACAAAAGGGCTGACTGTGCTAGAAGTTCTGAGAATGTGAGTGCAGCAGCTCTCACATTCTCAGAGCCATTGTTAGAACTTCATATTTATAATATTCATTTCACATTGGATGTGGTTGTATCCCCTGTGTGTGAGCTATTCTGGCAGCAGGACAGAGGAGATAAAAGGCTGCATAACATACACACACATTAGATGTATTTTTGCACCTCAAGAACTAACAAATAATAAAACCAATCCTGTTTAATCTATAAATACCTTCACCTGATGTCTACAGACAAAATAACACAAATGTAAAGGCAAATTTTTTGAAGTTCTGTTCTTCTGATATGGAATTGTTGTCTAAAATGTTTTGCAACTGATGTATAATGTTCGTTGCTAATTGAGCTCTGACATGCAGCCAAGTGGTTCAAATGGATTATAAAATATATGTGCCATTGGATTTATGTTTGGGTGTATTTAAAAGTTTGGATGCAATTATAAAATGCAATTAATATGCCAACAATTATTTGTCATTTTACACCATGATCTTTTTAGGCGTGGTCAGTTTTTTACTCCATTTTTTAGTGTGGTTACAAAATGTGTCTGAGTTACTTATTTCTTTTTAAAGTTATCTGTGTAATTTTGAAGCCTGGACATGATGCTAGTACTTGCTTCACAGACAGCATGAGATCTTTTCTTAAAGCAATTCTGAAAAAAACTGGAAATAAGTAATGTTACAGTCTCTTAATTTTCTTCTTAGTTTAATATTTGAGGGCAACACCCAGGCTTGTAAGGTTTTTTTATGGTTTCATTTGGTTGGGTTATTTGGTTTTTGAGGTTTCTGGAGATAAAGGAACAGAATTATACTTGTGACTTTGCCATGCAGGATTGCAGGTTTTTAAAATTTGTTTACACTCTTCTTTGAAGATCAGGATCTCACATGCATTGAGGTATCTAGTGTGCCTGTGGATACATTTTTGACAGGTGCTCTGTAAGCTTATATTGTGCTGCATGGCTTAATTAGTGATCTGGGTTTTTTCTTTGTGAGACAGGGCCTAGATAAACAGGTACCTGAGATTAAGATCTTTTCCTTCTACAGCTTTTACAATGCAGGCTCTTTATATTTGCTTTTTTTTGTGTGTTTTTTTTTTTGTTTTTTCCCATCTGGTTCATGGTTTGGTTTAGTTACCCACTGTAAGTCTCTTCGGAGAGAGCAGACATTTATCAGTGTTTGCAGAGTGTGCCATCCCCTTCCTGCCTGGGAAGCAGAAAGAGAGCATGGGGTGATGTTGTGATGATGACCTTTGGCAAGCTGAGATGCAAAGCACCCCGTAGGAATTTCCTCCAGCACAAAGGTATTTAACAAATTATCCAGTTCCATGGTGGGACCTAGTCAGTAGGTGGTCCACTTCAGTGTCTGTCTTTCCTTATCCTCCTCTTAGGTTTACAGAAGCTGCAGTAAGAGGAGGGAAAAAAAAAAAAAAAAAAAAAAAGAGAGAGAAAAGGAAGCAAAACAAAAGCCAGCTATTAAACTGGAAAGACATGTGATCTGCATAATTGCTCTAATTGCAGCTAGTTCTGCAATGAATAGTCCTGATGTCAAATTCAACAACGACTTAGGAGAAAAAATATCTCTGAGTCCTTTACTATAACATGAAAGACATAAAGAAACTCTTACGATCATTACCATTCGGTTTAAAGTGCCACTGACTAATTAAGAGGGAGGGTAAACAGTCTCATTGTTTAATTATTGAAGAAAGGGTTAAATTGGCAGGAATAAATAAACAGAATTAAACTATGCATCTCTCTGTTCTTTCTGAGTTAGACAAATTGGTATACAGTCATGCAAGAGAGAGGTAGTGGTCAGAAGGGATTTTTAATTGTAGAAAATATTGTAGATAGAAAACATCTATCAAACAGACTACTCCAAAAATTCTGCTATCTCAGGATTCCCAAAGTAACAAGAATTAAACCTATTTTGGCTATTGTCAGAAGCGAGATTGTCATCCACAGACCCGAAGACAGGGTTTAGGAAAGGAAAGCTAACCAGCCTTGACGCTGGTGTTTACTATGGCCTTGCACGGAAAACTCCATGTTTTTTTCCTGATTTCTTTAAATTGGGGTAATAAAACACAATTACCTGTCTAATTTTGTGTTACAAAACTTAGTGTCTGGAGAATGCATTTGGTGTAGAGAAGCAAAAGATTTATAAGCCTCTTTCAAAATCTGTTCTTGAAACATAAGCAGTGATAAAACTTCTGTTCATATTTAGAAAGCCCGTTTTTACAGAGAGAAAACCTAAGAACTTTATCCAAATATAGTGTCTAGTAATAAAGAAAAGGCACTTGAGGGAAATGTTTGTCACCTATGCGGCCATGGAGTATGGTCTCTGAAGATACTCTAGTTTGAAAAATGAGTAATGTTTTTTATCTTTCATTTCTACTTCTGTGTGGTAGATATAGCACAGAAATAATTCCATTTTCCTTTCTTCTCTTTGAAAAATTAGATGCTTTAATCTTTGTGGTTGGTTGACCCTGATCAGCAATTAAGCACCCACCAGCTGCTCATTCACTCCCCCTTCATCAGAATGGGGGAGTGGATTGGAAAAGCAAATGTGAGAAAAACCTCATAGGTCAACATAAAGACAGTTTAATAAATGAAGGGGTGGGGGAGAGGGGGGGAAGAAGGGACAAAAAAAAGGAAAACCCATATGATTAAAAGGCTGTGGCTCACCACATCCCAAAAACAGGCTGATGCCCAGCCAATCAATCTCTGAGTAATGAGTACTTAGGAAAGACTCATCCCCAAGTCTTTATTGCTAACTATGATGTTAGATGGCACAGATATCCCTTTGGTCTGTTTGGGTCAGCTGTCCCAACTGTGTCCCCTCACAGCCTCTTGCCAATCCCTGGCCCCTGCCCGTAGCAGGCAGAGTGAGAAATGGAGAAAACCTTGACACTGTGGAAGTACTGCTCTGTAGTAGCTAAATTATGGGTGAGTAGACAGCATTGTTTTGGTCACAAAAATCATGCTGACTGCTGTGAAGAAATTTAACTCCATCCCAGCCAGACCCAGTACACTGTTGCATTATTCAAAGGGGTTTTTTAATGGTATTTGGGTTCCTTCTAAAATTCTAGAGTCTTCTTCTCATTCTGTATGTGTACATTGGACTGAGATTAGTTCCAGACACTTCATACTCCAACATAAAAGATTCATACCAGAGGATATTCATACCCAGTTTAAATCAAATCCTTAGATTCAGACACCCCAAAAATTTAGGAAATTTAAGATTTACGTTTGAGATTAGTGTTTTAGGACCATGTCTTATATTGAAGATGGGTGAAATAAAAGGCACGCTAAAATAAAGTAATACCCAAGATGCAGTGGGTGCCACTCTCTTTAAAAGATTGAAAACTTTTCATCTCTTTATTTTTGTGCATTTTTGTACTTCCTTGGGCTTTCTATAACAGAAATCTAAAGAGACTGCTGTGGTGGAATATCTGGACTGTCAGGAGATGGGAATTAGTGTGGATGGCATAAGAAAGCCTATACTAATGGCATTTCCCGTTCAGTCTTCCTGACTATACATTAAAATGCAATCATGTTCAAAATGTTAACTGAATTTGCCTTGTTCCATGCCTGTCATCACATTCCTTTTAACATCCTTTAGCCCCTGCTCCCTATTAGCCTATAGGGTACATACTGGTGCCTGTGTAGTCCCTTTTCACAGATACAGTGTACTTTGAAAAGGATATATTTTTTTTCATGGTCAAGTGTTCACGGATATCAGAGTTATGGAAGAGGGTGGCCTTTGGTAGTGAATACTGATGTAGAGTCATGTTACTATCAGACTGAATGTAGATATGCTAGCTCTTAAAAGGTATTGCTTCCTTCAGTTGATATTTTATCGTGTGTGATATTAACCTTCCTTCCCCACTCTTGTACTAACATGTACCCTTATGGTAGCCTGACCTGAGAAGCTGAAAGCTTTATACTGGTGTTTGCTTTACTTATGACATCCTTCCTCAGTTCTCCTGGATAAATGAGTGGTTCTGCAAGACAGACAGAGAGACCAGCTTCAGGAACGAGGTTGCAGTTGTTTCGTGCCCTTGCAGCCTGTGGGAGCTCAGCACATCACTCCTGATGTCCAGAGCTACCGAGAGAACCCTTGGGGGGCTCGGGAGTCCTGGAATGTTGCCAAAAGCACTTGGTGGCTTGATTTTGATCCATCTAGAGATGTGCCACCGATGTATGAGGAAATGGAACCTGTGAGAATCACTCAGGTGTAAATGGTGAAGGGAAGATATTATTATAGGGTGAATCACAAATTTTGGGGTTTCGGTACAGGGGGGTGGTAGAGACAAGATGGAGGAATCAGGGTGTGCCACCAGGCTTTTCCTTCTTCTTCCTGTCTTCCATCTTCTGCAGTGGTGTTGGCATTTGTGGATTGGTCTAGGGTGAGGGTGTACTTGGTGACAAGGGTGATAGGTATTGGGGACAAAAAGTAAATATGATATACGTAGTTTTTGTTATAAAAGATGCGGCCGCCTTGGGAGTGGGCAGAGTGCCTTTGGCTGCCGTGCTGGTCAGATCCTTCAGGCAGGGAAAAGGACTTTTTAGATAAGAGATAATAAACAAACTGAAGACCGAAAAAACCTAGCGTCCAGTCTCATCCTTTGAAGCCCAGCGTGCAAGAACCATCCTGAGCGTGTCTGGGGGCAGAGACAGACAGCCGACCCCAGAGCAGCCTCCATAAATTGCAGGCCTGAGAGGCTGAGTCATAATAAAGCTTGATTCTGTTTTACCTTTTTCTTTCTGCTGATGACATTTACCATCCTTTGTTTTGCTCAGTGGGGCTGCTTGTCTGGCCCCTTCTGATGGAGTGTTCCTTCATCTTCAGTTGGAACTTTAAGTTGAATCTGAGTACCGAGTAAAACAGATGTTATGCAAAAACTGCTGCCTCTGGGGAAAACTGAGACCTGGATGTGCCACAAAGAAAACAAATCTGGGAAAACAGCTGAGTGGAAGGAACAAACTTTAGAAAGTGTTTGCACCTTAACTATTCTGTGAGCAAAGGGGATAATCAAAGATATAATTTTCTTTAGATTGAAAATAAAGGAAGCAGCAAAGAAGGCAAAAGTTCCCATTATCTTCAGGAATGGATGAGTGTAATAATTCTGAAATAGAATTAGGGCAGAATAGAATATTGAGAATATTAATGGATGGTGTAGAGCATTCAGAAAGGAAGTAAAAAACCAGGAAATTTCACAATTTCTTCTTGTGAGGCAGACTCGAATTGATTTAGAAATTTTAGATTCTGAGTCCCCTGAAGAGGACAAATTTCAAACATTCCAGAATACTGGGTACTCCAGAGAAGACAGAGGAAATACCTGTAAATTGCTAAAGATATTTCCCCATACCCTAGTGAAAATTTGTGGTTGGTAGTCAGTATCCCAGTAAAGTGGAGAAAATTAAAACTGTTACACAAAAAAAAAAAGTAAAGAAACACACTGGATTGCGTGTAGTCCAGATTTAGAGCCCAATAGAGCACCATGGGCTGTGTGAGCTGGGACTTAGCAACCATTTGCTTTAGTGCTTAAGTGTATGCAGATGGAGCATACTAGACACTGAGAATAACAACAGCACCATTAATTTAGGGCATTTTCTCTGGGACTGCTAAGCAATATGGTAAATTATTGGACTATTAATTTGACAGTGATTAGAATATTTATTAAATTACTTAGGACATTGTTTCTGGCAACAAATGACATAAAAAGTGTTTTGTTTACACTGAAGAGAAGCCAAACCTCTGAAAGCAAACGATTAAACTGTAGGTTTCCACTACTAAACTTCTTCTCACTGCAGGCACAGGGAAATAAAATGTTTGGATAGGCAGGAATTTGCTGTAGTACTCTATGCTGAACTCTGGAGCTTGTCAGTAGAAGACCCCAGAAAAACTGAAGACAGATTTGAGGACCTTATACAAAACACTCTCAGAAAAAAGACAAAACAAGCCATGTTGTGTGATTCGTACTCCTAGAAATCCGCTGCAGCTTTAGGTGGAGGATTAAAAGAGGATTTAGTTAGTTTTATTTGCTCTGGTTCAGGAATACCAGAGCTGTACACAAGCAGATCACCTCCTAGTACAGATTTGGACTGGCTCAGGCCTGAGTGTATGACTGCATTTCTGTCAAATCAGCTAGAATACACAGTACAGTATTTATTCTGGCTTCATGGTCACTTCAGGAGGACAGGTGATATGTGATCTGCCAGAAAATCTGCCAGGACAATGTTATCCTTTAAATACTTTTGTTTTGAACAAATTTGGATCCACAGAGTGAGTCTGAACAAGCCAAACCATTTTTTCTTATGAATTCACAGTATTTTGGATCCAGCATGTGTGCCCTAATCCATCCATTTTCATGGAAGCATGGCTGAGGAATCAGAAGGCTAAGAGGACATATGGGGGAAAAAAGTGGTTGTCCTTTGCTTGTGTATAGATTTCATTTACCAAGAAATAAATATGTAGGAAATAGAATGTAATACATTACCACTAGGAAGGTGGGGCCCTCTTTCTTCCCTTTTGGAAGAGGAGACACACCATATTTGAGAGTTTGCCCAGACAGGCAATATATTTCACATGCTAAGAACCCCATTGCTTTGCTCAGCCACATACATGCTCTCAGAAGTATTGCTAGCATTCTATGGAAACTCGAAGGTTTGGAAATATATTTCAGGAAGCTGAAGTCAATGTAAAGGTAGGTTTTAAGTTCAGTTGATAAAGTGAATAAATGCACATGCTTTCAGCATGTTATACTGCTAATTATGCTCCAGAAAACAAAAAAAAGCTCACCAGAACTGTAATTGCGCATTTGTTTTTTAGTGATTTAACCAGAAGTGGACCTTTCCTGGTGAAGTAGGGCATGATGGGAGTCCTAAAGCTGACAGCCAGTGTACTCGTGGCAAAAGTTTTCTTTGAAGCTTGTCAGACAAATCATGGTGTCACAAAATTGTTAGGGTTGAAAGTGGGCTATAGGAGATCACCTAGTCCAGCTCTGCTGCCAAGGCAGGGTCATCTAAAGCACACAGAAATGTGTCTATGTGGGATGGACACATGTCCAGGGAAGGAGACTCCACAACCTCCCTGGGCAGTCTGCTCTGGTGCTCTGCCACCTTCAATGTAAAAAAGTTCTTCCTCATACTGAGGTGGACCTTCTTTTATTTTAGTTTGTGGATGTTGCTCCTTGTCCTGTCACTGGGCACCACTGAAAAGAGTCTGGCACCATCCTTTTGGCACCAGCCTATGATATACTCGTATCTGTTTATGAGATTCCCCTGTTAGTCCTCCCGAGACTAAGGACGGCCAGCTCCCACAGTCTCTCCTAAGAGAGATACTTCAGACCCCTCATTATCTTTGTGGCCTCCATTAGCTCCTTTTCTTTCTTGTTCTGAGAGCCCAGAGCTGGACACAATATTCCTCACCTGGAGCCAAGTAGAGGGGGAAAATCACCTCACTTTACCTGCTGGTCACATTCTTCTTGATGCACCCCAAGATAAGGTTTGCTCTCCTGGCCATAAGGGCACTCTACTGGCTTATATGAACTTGTTGTCCACAAAAGCTCCCTGGTCCTTCTAGTAAATAAGACCTGCAATGGTACTTGGGGTTCTTCCTCCCCAGGTGTAGGATCCTGCATGTACATGAACCTCATTAGGTTTGTTGAACCTCATCAGGTTTCTCTCTGCCCATTCCTCCAGCCTGTCAAAGTCATGCTGGATGTCAGCACAGCCTTCAAGTGTATCAGCCACTTCCCCCCAGTTTTGTACCATCAGCAAACTTGCTGATGGTATATTTGATCCTTTCATCCAGGAAAACAAGACGAGCAAAACTGGACCTGGTATTGATCCCTGAGGAGCATCACTGACTACAGGCCTCACACTGGATTCCACTTTGCTGGTCATGATCCTCTGAGCTCTGCCATTCAGGCAGCTCTTGATCCACCTCACTGTCCATTCATCCAGCCCACAATTCCTAAACTTATCTACAAGAATGGGATTCAGTGCCAAAAGCCTTGCTGAAGTCAAGGTAACATCCACTGCTCTCCCCTTGTCAACACATCCTGCCATGCTATCATAGAAGACTATCAGATTTGTCAAGCATGATTTCTCCTCTTTGACCCTCTTTTCTTTTGTATGTATCTTGATGACTTCCAGTATTCCCTTTGCCATCACCAGAGATGGAGGTGAAGTTGACTGGCCAGTAGTTTCCCAGGTCCTCCTTATTGCCTTTTTTGAAGACAGGGGTAACCTTGTCCTTCCTACAATTGTCAGGCACCTCTCCCATTCTTTTTCAAAGATGATGGAGAGTGGCAGACCAACATCATCTTCCAGCTCCCTCAGTACCCATGGGTGCATCCCAACAGGGCCTGTGGATTTACTGTGTTTAATCTGTCTAGCCAGTCTCTAAGCTGACCTCTATGACCAAGGGGAAGTCTTCCTTTCTACACCCTTCTTCTCTTACGTCCAAAGTCTAGGACTCTTGGGAGCTATCCTCCGCAGTAAAGACTGGTGCAAAGGAAACCCCTCATAATTTTGTTTTCTCTGTGTTTTCTGTTACCAGGATATCCATCTGATTTATCAGTGGCCCTGCATTTTGCTGCTGATACACTTCTAGAAGCCCTTCTTGTTTTCCTTTGCCAGACTCAATTCCAGGTAGGCTTTGGCCTTCCTAAAGATGCTGTATGTTATAGCGGCACATCAGCAAGATCCAGCAAAAGAAAAGGAAGACATGTAAGTGACAGTAAGGAAGACAGTATAGTGCTGCCCTGCTTGGGGGCATCCCACAGTTAAAGTGGATTTAATATGACATGAAATGTGTCATATTTCATATCTTAATTCCAAGATAACACAAATAGAGTAAGCCAACCTGGACTGGCACTCTCACAAGAACACCGCAAACCAGCCTGTGCTTTCTTCCTTGGTTTTTCTCTTGCACCTCCTAAAGGTGTTAAAATTATACTTTCTTTTTCTCTTTCTCTCTTTTACTTTGCTGAGTTAATTTAATCTTGGATTGGTTTCCCAATCCATTTCACTGCTGGGCCACACAAGAACTTGTGTTGTCAGGACCCATTTTTAGGGCATTACGATTGACTTATTCTGAATAAACTGTATAACTTAGCTGTGTAGTTTAACTAGTTAAAGCACCTATTTTATCTAGATACAGAGACAAAGGCATTCTGGTTCAGTAGTCAGAGGAGGAGCATTGCTGAGGGATGTGGCTAGGACATGGAGGTTATTCTGTATTACCTCACAGCACTGTGAGGGGCAGAGGGAAAGGGACTCTCACTTCTGAGAGAAGGGTGTTCTGTCCCCTCTAGAAAACAGAGTGGCAAGGCAGGAGGGAGAACTGTTGGGCATTGTTTGTTGTTGCGGGCTCAGTGGTGAGTATTTTTTTTGCATGTGAATCAAAAATCACATCTCTCTTTTGTACACTTTCTTTATTAGTATTGTTGCTGTTACTGTTTGTTTTGTTGTCTCATTAGCGTTTCCAGTAAATAGTGCCTATCTCAACACATGATCTCTAACTGTTGTGTGTCCAATTCTTCTCTCTAGCCACCCGCAGTGAGGAGGGGGAAAAGAGAGAGGGGAGTGAGCAGCAGGATGGTTTTATTTGGAGTACTAAATTGGGTGTACCGTTCCTAAACCATGACAAGGGGAAAATAAACTCTGACTTGGTTGACGCTTTTCAGTCACCAGTAATTAACATGCTCATCTTAAAATGGTCTTGGTTTGTCACAGATATGTTGTTCTCAGATAATCTGGTTCACAGATGGTGCTAAGTAAGTGTGTACCGTACTGTAAACATGACTGACCAGAACATGCAACTGTTACAGAGAGAAGAGTTTCTCTGCTAATGAGGTTGATGTAAGTCTGTTTTTATATTGTGTATATTTTAAAATGTTTCTTTCTTAGCTTCCAGAGAATGCTGTGGCAGTGTGGACTGTACCATTAAAGGCTGAAGTTGCCAGACAGAGGTTGTGGACTGGGGGCTGAAAACCTCCCTCTGTTGCTGCGCACAGCTAATTAAAACCAAATAGAAATAAAACCAGATCTTTTGCAAGAACCTTGAATGATTGCTACAAATGTCACCCACATTTTTTTAAAGTCCTTGTAGTCGTAAGAGAAGGCAGGAAGCACTGGATGGGGACAAAGAGTAAGCAGGGTATTTTATCTAAATAAGACCAAGCTATGATACAATACACTATAGAAAACTCAGGAACGTTTTCTAAACTGCCTGAGCTCTAATCTTTACTATGTAGGCTGAATTTTCTGCAAGAACTTCTGTTTTTTCAGCATGCTCTTCTTGTCTGGAGCTGGCTTTGTAGTGATGACAGTGATAAGCAGCTGTGGTGATACAGATCACGCATACCTACTTGGTCCATGGCTTTGCTTGGCGGGCCACTTCTATTTTCTGTTTCCTTTTGTTTGAAAAGAACGATGCTGCATGTGTGCAATCTTGCTGATTTCTCCACAGATTTTTCAGTGGTCCTGAATATCTGTGTGTGTCCTCCTGTAGTGGTTACAGGAAAAAGGGTGCCATATGGGTGTAACGAGACTGTGTATTCTACTCCACTCTACATAATTTCCGATGAACTGTTAATGATGGGTCGTTCACAGCAGCTGCCCGGTGCACAGCCGATCCCTCAGGCTACAAGCTGGATGTTAGATGGGAAGAGGCAAACCCTGCGAGGAGGAACAGTCTTCGCTGGGGCTCCTCCCATGATAACTCCCGCGGGGGAAGCAGAAGCAGCAGCAGCCATCCTGAGGGGGTCACCTCTGCTAATGGGCCATAATGAACGGGATAGACACCAGCAGAACAGGCCACTAAAACGACCATCAGGCACTCCAAAAAGACCCCATAAGTCATGGGACCGCATCATTCCATTGTGAACTCCCCCATCCTGGGGGAGGTACCCCCTGAGCTCTATTGCATATACTCTTGAGGTTTGGGGGTTTGGGACACCACCACTGCTCAGTGGACCCAAAGGAGGACCCAAACTTGCACAGGAGGACCAGACTTTCCACAGAACCACCTCTTTCAACGAGCCTGCAACCTTCACTTCAGCAACACTGGAACCACTGCTTAAGCGGGTGGTTGACTGCTAAAAGGGTGCCAGGGTGTACTCTGACTTGTTGGGTTCGAGCCAGTTTTTCTGTATTGTTGCATTTATTGTAACGTTTCTATTAAATTGTAACTCCAACCTGGAATCTCTCTCAGGGTCTTAGTGTGGGATTTATTTCTCCTGCTGGTTTACTTTTGAACTGTCACGCTTAAAAGTAGTATAATATTGGGAGATTTTTCTCATTTTGTGTAATAGGAAAGTTTATTTTTGCGGGGAGGAGAAATGGGAGAATTAAAAGCAAATCCATTAGCTTAGCTGGAATAATGGAGGTTAAATGATGTCTCCTTTCTTAAAATAAATCAGTGGACTGAATGCCACTCTTAATCTGAATTTCAGGTATTTTCTCCCTAGGCACTCTTGTATGACCATCTGTGAAGACAGAATGGATATGCTGGAAAAACCTTTTGTCCAATTTGATGTGGCAGATCTTTTGTTCTCTTGTGCCTGGGAATTGTGAGATTTTTAGAGAACGAATAACTGAGCTGTGGCTTGGTGAGCTAATGTATCTCCTAGAGGGTCAGAAATGTGGCAGAGTTGCTGCTAGTGCACCAGCTGTACACAACTGGAAGACAGAAGAGGGCTATGTGACACCAACCTTTTCCCACCAGCATGCTTACAGGTTTCATTGTCTCTTAGGGCTGCTGCTGTTTGTACTGCACCTATGCTGTCCTCTGGATGCTCCTACTTCTTGGGGTTTTATTGGGGCACTGATTACTGATACATTTGGTCATCTAAAATACCTGCCCTCAATCTTGTAAGAGAAACAGCAGATCAGTGGTGTCTTTAGTAAGATTTTTTGACTGGCCCCACTCTCTCTATTCCTAAATCATGTTTTGTTAAATATTGAGTGTTTAAGAGGTAGGGTAAGTTCTTTGGTTTCATTCTTTCTCTAATTCTCTAGAAACCCTGTATAAGTCTCAAGATTGTCAAATGGATTTAATTTTTCATCATTCGTTTTTCGTTTAAAAAAATGAGAGACTAGCCGAGTTTGGTATTTTTTGATGACTTCAGATGAGATACTTCCCCTCATCTTCTGTGGATCCAAGGGGTCTCTGGATCTTCATGCTGGCACCAGGAGAACAACCTGCAATTGGTCTGGAACATGGGTAAAATCTCATTCAATAATAAGGCATTCTTTTGGGAATCCTGCCCATATAAGATGTGTCAATCTTCCAGCACAGTGTGGGGGTTATTTGGTATTCTGAAATTTGGTATCTGACTTGTTTTTTTTCAACTGATAATTGTTTTGTATTTGTATTTGTATCTGTACTGTAACAGTTTGGGTCTACTATTCGAAAATGGGTAGTGGACAATCTAAAGGGGGCATTCTGACACATTTGGTTGCATTTTTGACATTGGAGAAATGTCAGTCCCTTGGGGAAACATCTACCAGGGAGAATTCAGTTTAGTATTATAATCAATGGTGGCCATTGTACAAACTACACTCTGGGAAAAAAGGGGCCACAAAATGGAACCTTGAGCATTGTTACAGTTAATATTGTTTTTAAGATGGGAACAGAAGTGGGATGAGGTTATGTATGCTGATATATTCTTCACTTTGTGGAATCAGATGGAATGGTAGAAAAATTGTGGCTTGACTCCAACTCCCTCAGACTCTTTTGTGCTGGGACTTGAAAAGGAGAATCAAGGAAAATGGTCAAAATGTTGTTCTATGTGCAGCAAATCACAAATTTGTTCTAAACATCTCCCCAGTAAGGAGGATGATTTAGATCTTATGGTCAGTCCTAATCACAGCTGAGAGGGGAAAACAGATAATCAGGCTGCCAAGACTGATACCACAAGGGAGCTGATGCACAAAGAGGCAGATTTGGCACATATAGATGAGAAGACAGAGGAGATAGGGAAGATGTATCCAAGAGCAGAGATTTTTAGTCTTGTTGCAGGGGGAACTAGAGCTAAACACAGAGATATGACAGTAGCTGCCTCCCTTGGATGGTAGATGCCAATGGTCCAGTCACAGTAAAAGTGTCATTTTCAATAACAGACTTTCATGACTGGAAGTCAGTGGCTGGCATCTACCTTCTAATACTCAAAAAACCTCCAAAAAACCCCAGAAGGCTGCAACTATGGAAGAGTTTCCAAAGGAATGGTGCCCCTGGAGGAAGGAAGGCGGCGCCTTGGGAGACTAGGTATTGATCAAATGTGCATACTGTAATAAAGATGGGCATTGGAAAAAGGATTGTCCACAGCTGGAACATAAAAGCCCCCCTCTTGTGGCCATCACCCATGATGGCTGTGGGAGACCAGAGGATTCTTCCCTAGCAGAACCTCTGCAGGTAAGTTGGGAAACAAGGAAGTAATTGAGGAGGTAGAATTTTTAGTGCATACAGGAGCTAGTTACTCTGTGCTAAATACAATAAAAGGGAAACTTGAATAATGATTCTATAACAATCATTGGTGTAACAGGAAATTGAAAATCTCAACTGGTTTTCAAACTCATTGATTTTGAATTAGGAAAACAAACTCACCCTTTTAGTATCTACTCAATTCACCAAAGCATCTCCTTGGGAAAGATTTATTGGAAAAACTAAATGCTGAAATCAAATTTTGAAATGGCAAAATATGGGTTATTGTTTCTCAACCTCATTATGTAGAAGCCTCTATTTTTGTGCTAGTCTCCGAAATTGGATGTGATCTGTCTGCCAGTATCACTTGAGGATGCAGTGATCGCCATAGTCTGGGCTGGAGTGGTGACTGGGCAATCCAGAAGAGCAGAGCCTGGAAGAATGAAGTTGAAACCTGGAGTGGGACTGGTAAGGCAAAAGCAATCTCCTTTGAAAATAGAAAGTCATAAGGGGTTATTTTCCCTTGTGGAAAAATTTATAAAATATGGCCTATTGAAGAACTGTGAATCCAAAATTAATACCCCTATTTTCCAGTTAAGAAGGCAAATAGAGAGGATTACCAGCTGGTACAGGATGCTAGGGCTGTAAATCAGATAGTAGAAGATATACACCTGGAAGTAGCTAGTCCTTATACCTTGTTAACAAGGTTGAGTGGAAAATAAAAATAGTTTACTGCATTAGATTTGAAATAAGCCTTTCTTTGTGTCCCTCTGAATACTGAAAGTCAAGGGCTTTTTGCTTTTGAATGGGAAAATTCAAGCACGGGGAGAAGAATCCAAGTTGGACAGTACTACCACAGGAGTGGTATTTAAAAATAGCCCCACTATGTTCGGAAATCAATTAGCAAAAGAACTGGAGGAATGGAAAAATCAGAACCCTCCTGGAGTTTTGTCACAGTATGTAGATGACATTCTGATAGCTACTGAAACTAAACAGCAGAGTTGGGATCAGAGTGTGGCATTGCTGAATTTTCTGTGACTAAGTGGATCCAGAGTATTCAAAGACAAAGCACAAATAGTCCAGACCACATTAACCTACTTGGGATTCAAAATCCTCCAAGGACGAAGGAGCTGGGACAGGAACAAAAGAAGCAATTGGCCAACTTCCATGGCCACAAATGGTAAGAGTTATGTGCATTTCTTGGGATGGTCTGATGGTGTCACCTGTGGATCAGCAGTTATGGAGTGCAAGTAAAGCCACTGTGTGAGCTCTTGAGGACAGCTCAGGAGGACCAAACTTACTTCATGGTTACCCAGCTGGACTTGGTTAAAACATTTGTTTATAATAATCTCCATTAGTAATTGCTTATGTTTTATCTTGCATCATGATTCAGTGCTAGAGCTGTTGTAGTCCCTTATGCTTAAAAATGAAATACAGATATTAATAGTTCCCATAAGGAACTTGGTCTCAAGAGAAGTGGAGACTTGATAAGAACAGTGGAACAGAACAGCATTTTACTCTCATAAGGACAGTCAAACAGAACGGCACAACATTGGAGGAGCAGATAAAGGATGTAACTTAGGCAAACAGGAGTTGTGCAAATTCATGCAAACACAAGCAGGATGCCAGCTCAGCTCTGCAAAGCTGACAAAGCAGAAGTTATGCAAAACAATAGGGTTTTTTAAGTTGTTGAGGAACAACCACCTAAAAAGGACACTGGATGTTAAAGATGGATGCCAGAGAACCCCATAAGGACTTCCAGTATGTACAACTATGTAAAAAACAGCAATACATGTAGATCAGGTAATCAGGGATAGCTGATGAGTATATAATCACTGTTTCTGATAAAAGACCTGCTTACCTGATGCTTAGGACACTTGACTAGAGGAAGGATCCTCTTGGTGACCAGTATGTTGCAATAAAGTATGCTTTCTTTCTAATACTCAGAAATATTAGAAGCTTTCTGTCTGGCCAATTTTGGTATCATTTCAAAAGCGTCTCAGAAACTGAGTTTGTGTTTCTCTTTAATAGCTGTTTTTTATAAATTAACACCAAAAAGAGTGGGCTATTTGATGTTCATGCCCAACCACTAATTAGTCAGCAGTCTTTTGTGGAATGACGATTGAGGTCAGTAGTGGGGAGTAAGCCTCCTTCGTGGGCTGCAGTGCCTCCCTGGAGTTTGCAAGCTAATTTGCAGCATCAAGCAGAAGTAGAGTGAGTCAAGATTATGTCAGAGCCTTCCACTGATTTTACTAGTTTCTTACAGAAGGGGACTGTCCAGCAAAACCATGCTACAGTTACAAAGCAAAATGGTTGCCCAGAGGAAAAAAAATGCAAAATACTTACTGTGTTGATAAACACTGAAAACCAGCAATGTTCAAGAACCAGGCAGTTCTCCTTCTCATTTTCTTTCAGGGATTTTGAAAGGAATAAGCAGCTAATGGTTAGTAAATGCAGACCCTTCATGCAGGAATAACCATGTCTTTGGATGTATCTCCAAAGATGGAAGTGCAGATGGAAGACATGTGGTACTGGAGTTGTGCTACAAAAAGGCTTACCACAGGCTGCTTGTGACAGAGCATCAGATTGCTTCTTGTGTCCTTTATTTCTGCCACAGAATAAAAGGGAAAAGAAACAGTGCCTTTCACAGAACACTTACTATATCACTTTATGCAGATCATGTGACAAGCCACAGCTGAATTCCTAAAACACCCCAAGAATTCTCTGCTTAATGAAAAGGTTGTGTACTGATTGTATGCTGGTTCCTTTCTGAGCCACAAAAAGAATGAGATTTAATGCATCTGTGATAACTTATTGTTTAGTCTTATAAAGCTTAAGAGTTGCTTTCAATTATCTGTCATTAAAATGAACATTCGTAATTTCTTCTGCGCTAAGATGTGGTGTGTAGTGTCAAATCTCTTGCACTTTTAGTTGCCATGCAATTCCCTTTTAAGATATGCATGAGAACCCTACAGGGGTTTCATCAGATGTTTTCACATCATCTGTGTGGCAGTATCTCAAAGAGATCACATTATCCTTACAATGTCTATAGGTGTGTGCACTATTTTTTAGAAAGCTTGTTCATTTAATCCATAAGTATTTTAGACCACCAACAAAAACTTATTTCAGATAACTTTGGGTTTTCACTCAAAGCCTGAAATGTGAACTTAGTTTGTAGTCAAGATAGACTTTGATTATCAGAAGATTTTTTAAATGTTTTTGGAATTTTTTATCTTCCTTTTTTCAAATATTTCACAGTATTACTGCAAGTTGCTCAAGCAGTAATATGATATATCAATGCAGACAGGATCTGTCATACCTAATTCTTTGTTCCTCTGCGCTTATCTGCCTCTGTTGCACTCATCTGCCCTTCTTTTGATTCTCCTTCCTATTCCTTCTGTAATCCTGGCTGTCCCTCTCTCCTCAGTTCTCTAGTCATGCTGAGGGAATGGTGGCTTCCACAGAGAAGGTCCTTGTTACTCCAGAGTAACCCACCTACCCTCCCTTGCAGTCTCTTGGTCTCATTGCCTGGAGAGATCCATGCTCTAAGCCAGCCATTTGGATTTCTTCTTACTGCAGTTTTTCATGGAATTACTTGCTTCTGACGCTCTTATCTATTCTTCATCTATTTTGTTAGCACTCCTGCCTGACCTTCTCTCCTTCATTGTTCCTCTTGCCTTTTGCTTCCTTGGGGTTCTTTTAAAAGGCACCATTCTTTGGGTAATTTTAGCATTCCTTTTTTCTTTGATTTCAACCTACTTTAATGTCACTATGCCTTGCTGAAGAAAGTAATGTAAACATCATGCAGTTTCCAATTCCACAAGAAAGTTTTCAGGTTTTTAAATCCATTTCTCTGTCCCTTGACCAATATCTTTATTTTACATCAAGTTCATGTGTTCAATTCCCATATGGGTCGTTCACTTAGGAATTGGACCAAATGATCCTTGTGGATCCCTTCCAACTCAGAACATTCTGAGACTTTTCTTTTTTCTTAAACTAGCATGACCTTTGTCCCTTCAATTCTTTGCTATTTCTGAATTTCCTCTAAAACATCCTGCTCTATTCCTATCTCCTCTGCCAAGCATTTTCTGCCAAAGAAATTGTCAGGCTTTTTAAAGGATGGAAAAAAAGTCATTGCTTTCACTCAAGAACCTATCCCTTTGCTCGACCTGGCAGTCTCCTTTCTTTTTCTTATTTTGCCTTTGTCCTTCCTCTCACCTTAAAGCATTCCTTCTAAGTTCGTTCTTTTACATGTATTCCTCCTTGTTCTCTGGATTTCATTTTTGATAGAAATTTCTTCATCCTGAAAAGAACCTCACTTTTATTTCCCCTTCTTTGGATTCTCTAACTTCCACTGCTTATAGAGCTCTCATTATCATGCCTTTATTTTATTTTAGTTAACAGTTATCTTACAGCTGATAGTGTCAATTGATAATCAGTATTTTTCCCTTGAGTCTACTAGATTGCATTGCATATGTATAATGTCCTTCTGATGTAAACACAAAATTCTGCCACTATTTCAAAATACACATACTGTCTTTGCACTTGTAGATGTTTGAAAAGAATACATTTACCCATTTTCTGTGGAAATGAGCATTTAAATTCCGCTTGTTATTTAGGTGGATAACACTGATTCAAACTTTCTCCCATAGTAGCTGCAGAAAGAAAATATAATGTAAGACTGATACCCTGGTAGGATCATTGGAGTTATGCCCTGGATTCATGCAAATAAAAATATTAATGACATTGCAACCCAGGGAAGTCAGAATACATATGTGTCTAACACTGACACATATGATAACTTTTCATTGTGAAAAAAAACAACCTATTTTGATAAATCTATCTTTTGCATACAAGGAAATGGAATTGGAAATGTCAGTGAAGCAAAGCCAGGATAGAAAGGGAAATCCAAGTGCTTCCAATGGAAAAGCATTACATATAAACTGGAATCCTGATTGTGTAAACCTTACGTTTAAGAGAGACCTGTGAATGACTATGCATGTGAAGGGTTTGCAGGATTCAGTCCTGTGATTTGAACTTAATGTGAACAAGCTTTGCTCAGGCAGTGGAATTTGTATAGTGAGAAAGGAATGCAGGTTTCTGGCACAAGAAAACATTCACTGAGGTGGTAAAGGTCACAGTGCGAATCATCCTAAGAATTTTAATGGATATTATAGCGAGAGATAGATTTTTTTGAAAAAAAGGCTACACAGAAATAGAGATATATAAATAATGGAAAATTAGAAGAAATACGTGTACTAAGTGTTGAACATAAATGAATCAACAGTAAGTGAACCTAGCAGCTCATTTTTGAAAGTGAGAATGTGAATCCTCCTGAAAAGAATTTGTGAGTTCTAGTGTGGCTGTATCAAGGCCAGAGCATAAGTGACTATGCCATTTCTCTTTTCCTCTTCTTGCAGTTGTTAACTGCTTGCTGTTTTCTTCTGTAGTAAGCTTCTACTTCTGTGCCTCTTTGGAATTCCTCTAGAAACATTGCATACACAGATCGTTAGCAGTGTATCCTGGCTTTTTCACTTATATCAAAGAATAAATGCAAATACTATTGAGAAGGATCTGATTCTTGAGATTTACAACGGTGAACCTCAATTTGCTCTTTTGCTTTTGATGTGGTAACACATTTTATCCAAATGCAGGAATACAAGCATTTTGAGTGTTGTGTGCAAATACATGCACATGCTTTCTAAGATATGTCTTTAATTCCATTATTTCCAAGTTTATGAGCAGAAATAGATCTGAAAATATTTATAAACTACCATCTGAGATTTTTTGTTTTTAAATTTCAAATTGCATTTTTTAGAAGAAATAATTGTGCCAAAGTTGTGAAGTGGTTGTTGCTATTTGTCTGTTTGAAAGTAAGTTTGACAGAGAGCTGGTTTGTCTATAGATCTTGTCAGGTTGTTTAATGGTAACCAGGAGGGTTAGTAGCCACAAAACATCTCCTGTGGTTTGTGTGGAGAAACAACACCTCACAAGCCCCTGGGGAGCTGTAAAGCCCAGGCAGGTGCCTGTGCAGGGCCTTGGGAGAAAGAGCAGACAAAAAGCAGTGGCAGAGGTGTGACACTGATGTGCCACACTGCCTTGGATTTACAGGCAGCTGAGACTACGCTGGATCTAAAGTGATGGCTATACATATATCATTATCTCTTCTTTCTCTTTCTTCCTCTAACTTCCACTTCTCAAAATGTGGATAACTTAAAGTTGCATGGATTAATGTTCATGAAGTCACTGCTTTGTTAAGTGCCTTACTTTGTTGTTTTAAATTTGCCAAGTATTATTTTCCACCTTAATGTTCTAAAGTTTGCAAGTAAAAATTTCTTATTCAACCTCCTGCAAATTTTGCGTTTCCCCTGTGCATCACTGAAGTAAATCTAAATCTAAATTCCTCTTTAAAAAGTCACTGAGCAGGCTTGGATCTCAACAGATAGTTACATTCTTTACCTTTCAAAGAGTTTAAAATCCACCTGCAGCTGTTCCACACCCACTTCTTTATCAAGCTTCACTCTTCCAAGAATGGCATTTTATCTTGGTAGCAATTGAAAGGGATGCCAAGAGGGATCATGAGAATCTTCTAAATACTAATTTGCAGTATTCATATGATACAATCTGTCTGCTCATTGCTACGTTCTTACTTCATCTGAGTTTGTATCTCCTGGGGTAAGAGAAGCCATTTTTGTTGCAATGTTCTTGTTTTAAAAATGGGGGGAATTCCTAACTATTTTTTTCTGTTTACAAATCAGTTGTACACAGGATCCCTAACAGAGCCTTGCTATATTTGTGGTTTGTATGGGCAAGTCAAGTATCTGGTTTTCCTGAAGAATCAGTGGGTCAGATTCTTTGTAAGTACAATCCAGGAATTGTGGACACTCCTCAGGCATTAGAACTGAACTGAACATATTAAAAATCTGAGTAAAGGAAAACATTAAATCCCAGTGCCAAAAGCCAGAGAAGATCTCCTTTTGTACCTCTAGAAGCAGCAGTATTTCTTTGGTTTTTAAATTATTCTAGTTGCTAAACATTTCTACCTCCATTTCCCTCTTTGAAAAGTACCTTTTAAACTTGGAAAAGTGGGACTTATCTATCCTTTACTCTCTGTTGCTTGGGTAATGTAGATTTGAGGACAAATTTTAATAATTTCTAAGACAGATTGGAGATTTTTTGATGAAGAGAAAAGGCTCATTTCCTCTTGAAGAACCTCTCTCAGTTCTGGTCTGTGGATTTTACTAAACTGCCCTGGTGATGCAGTGAACTCCTGAACAAGTATCTGACCCAGAAAAGCAGCATGGATTGCAACTTGCTTTGATTTTCTGAAACGTTATGTCATCATGAATTATGGGGCTTGGCTTCCTAACATCTGCAAAGCACTTGAAGACTACCAGATGGAAGGATAATAAAAATACTTTGCATTTATATTGTTCTGTGTTAAAACTGTAGTTGGAACACATTCCTAATGGTGTTGATTAATATAACAATATAAACTCACTTCAGTGTTAACTCACAACCATAATGTCTCTGGTGAAGTTATAGTGGAATGGCTGCTTCCCTGATGAAAGTGTTGGCAAAATCCTCACATTCTCTCTTTTTTATCTAATCTGGTTTGAACAGCCTTTGAATGGAGTGTACAATAGGAAGAGGTTATTTTGCCCTGTTTATTCCACAAAGATATTTAATGTGGCAGCCTAGTTATGAAACAGAAGGCAAGACGCAGTTCCATCTTCCTGTTTGACTTTTGTGTCCCAATTTATTGTTCTAACGTACAACTCTGTCCATATCTTGCTTTTCTCTTCTGCTTGTAGCAATAAATGCTGTGAGCTGTAATCATTTGCATCTAAAACAAAACTTACCAATCACAGGAAAATGCCATTTTTTAACTGAAAGAAAAAGTATGTATGTGATATGGCACTGGTTTTGCAGTATTTTGTATCAGTCCATTATCTTGTTTCATGCATTCAGCAATACTGTTACAGTCAGGGGAAGCAACTTAATAAGAATTTTTAATGTGATTCTCTAAAAAAATAATACTTGTGCTATGGTGTGCATTCCCTGGAAAGAAAATTCATTCATTGGCCAGTGCTCATCAAAGACAGTGGTGCTACTGAATGTTTCAAGGGAATTGGTAACTTTAAGAAGGACAGAGATTCAAATTAATATCCTTAAGCAGTCAGTATGTTCATAATATTTTAGCTGTTCCTGGTCTGTCTTCTGCCCAATAGCTGTTTAGAGGACACAAGGAACAGTGGATTGATAGAGGGTAGGAATTACCCAAATTACCTCTATAGCCCAATATAAGAACTGAAAGTGAATTTATATTTAAAGTTAGTTCTTGGTGGCTAGAAAGGCTCCTTAGAACAGAGGCTTCGCAGTGTTAAAGGAATAAAGGAGGTATTCAACAGGCCATCAAAGGATACACCTTGGGCAGTACAAGAGCCTGGCTGTGGCTCCACCCAAGATGGACAATGAGTCACAAGTTTTCACACTTTTTGAGTTTTGGTGCACTTCCATATTGGGGTTAATTGTCCGATTACAGCTTCAGGTTATGAAGTCCCATCCTCCCAGTCTGCTCTCCTCAGTTCACTGTTGTTTACACCTTTTGGGCCTGAAGCTGCAATGGTGTCCTTGGTTCTCAGGCTGGAAAAAGATTGTTTTGTCTAACTAAACTGTGAGGAGAACCTGCTAACATTCTATATGAAGTTCAGAGTTAGATACTAATGCAGGACAGAATCTAGATAGTATGAAAGCTAAAACTTAGGGCATCATCCTCAATGAAAAGAGTGGATGAGGCAGTTTGATCCAGCAAAAGTAGCAGCATGAACGTGGTGCCATTCTACACTACTTCAGCACAGATAATAGCACTTTGATGCAGAGCTAAACTGTAGTTATAAACTACACAAACTGCATGCAGAAAATCAAAGAAAAGAACAATTTGTATCCACTTAGATGGCTCATAACCTAAATTCGGGACATGTTTTCTAGATTATACAGAAATAGAGAATCTGTAAGAGCCCACTGCCGGCTGGAACATGAGATGGGACATAGACAGTTCCCCTTGGCTCAGAGGGCAAGAGAGAAGGTGAGCATGCAGGACCACCTCAAGCTAAGCTTTTGGGAGGTTGAAGGGGATGCTGATGCCATCAGGCAGCAGTTTTGGTTAGTCATGTACACTTTTTCTTTTATGTTTGCTGCATCCTACACATTTCTTTCAGACTTTCACTGTTTTTCACAAACTCTCGATTTTCAATTCCTCAGATTTCTCTATGTCCTTTGATTTTTCCTGGTTCTTCTCTTCTGTCGCTCCTTTTCTTCTCCTGTCCTCCCTTTTTCTTTGTTTGTAGCTCCTTTTAATGCAATCCACAATTATTTTGTTCTATGCTGCTTTCATCTGTAAAAATTATATCAAACAAGATACAAACTGGTAATTCTGACTGAGCTCTTAACTAAGCTGTCCAGGCTACCACACAGTATAGTTTTCCTCATACATTGCTTTTGAGTGCTGCCTAGGCCATGAGCTGCAGCAGTACCTTTTGCCTTAGATTTTCTGTCATGCTTTCTAGAAAACACCATGCTTCTGGAAAAAAAAAAAAAAAACCCAAAGAAATTGACATTTACTTCCATTCCACTTTAAAGACCCACAGGGATTGTGTGATTTTCCAGTGGTTCTTGCTTTCTCATATAGGAAGAATGTTTATTCACAGAAGGAGCAGCTAGCAAAAAAAGCAGAAACAGGCAAGGTAGGAAGCACCTGCTTATCCATTCATTACTCAATTAATCCATGTCTATGAATCATTCTTTAAGCACAGGTCAGAATGAACCAGCTGCATCTGGCTACTTGTAGCTTTCCCAGCAAAGCAAAGCAAAGCATGCCTTTTATTCTAGGAATTATTTTTAACTTCTTCTGTTGCTCCTTGTATTTTGTTCCCCAGTGTATTTCTGTAGAAGGAAAAAAGATACTTTTTTCTTAACACTGAAACTGGGTTTTATAGACAGACCATTTATGTTTTTAACATGCATACCCATTTATGAAGTGGTTCTATCCATTTTATGTGTTTTTATCCTATCCAGAATGTCCCAGCAGCTTATTTCTTGTTTGATTTTGTGGTTTTTTACCACCCCCTTTTCAGAGCTGAAAAACTCATTTATTCCAAGTGATAACCATTTTTTGTTAAAATTTGTTTCATTGAAACTAGTATGGAGCCATGTCATTTCAAGCAGATTTTATATAGTTACCAAGGTAGTTGGACTTAAGCACTTACTTGAAAGAAAAGGAAGAGTCAAAGACCTCTGGGCTGTGGCATATTTTCCAATATCTCTGCATCTATTTAAACCGAGATTGGGTTCAGTCTTTGAGTTTCACCTGTCTCCACCCATTTTGCAGTTATGTACCCACATCTCATATCAGCATTTTTTGGTGAAATTCTCCTCAGCTTTTTATTCGCTGTTCCAGTTGTAAGTTTTATAATGAAGAGGTGTTCTGCAGCATTTGTAAATCAACTTGTGGAACCAGACAAGTGCCAGTGAAGCACAGCAAGGCATAGGCAATAGTGCAGAAGAAAGAAATTACAAGAAACAGTTCAGTGAGTTAAGGATTCTTGTGTAACTTCTAGTCTCTTCAACAATATGCTTCTTCAGCCTCTATCACAATAAGGCTGGGATCTGTAACTGTGGGGATTGTGAATGACACTGATTTTATTTGAGAAATCAGCTCATTCAGGTGCATCTGCACACTCATGACAGTCTGTGCCATGTAAGCTGCAGAAGGCAGCTGTACTAGCGAATGCTGATCCATAAGCTCAGAGAAACAGTTTGTCACTGGTTAAACAAACTACTCACATGTTCCACCTTACCACTTGTACACTTTATTTCATAGCTCTGCATTCTTGAGGAGCAGATCTGTGTCTCACCTAGGTCCTCCTCTGGTTCTCCTGGGTTTATCTTCAGAGGACTCCTCTGAAGTATTGCAGAATTCCTTCTACTTACTGAGGTGGAGAGACAACAAGCACCTCTCTCTGCACATACTGAATTCCTCTGTATTAGTCATTGTGGGGGGATGTATTGGTCCTGCATCTGTTTGAAGGAAAAGCAAGTCTCTGTCACTTACCCAAGTGTAAAGTTCTCAACAGTCAAGACAAAAAAGACAGCTTTTCAAAGCAGGTGGTCTGAACTTGAAGCAAAAGACATAAGATACCTCCTAATCAAGCCCTTGATACTGTGGTGCCATACCAAGGACACATTTAGTTCCATGTATGCAGTTGCTTGCCAACTCATCCCCTGCCACGGAAGTGAAGGCATAAGCCTACACATGTAACTGGGACATACACTGGGACATACTCAGTTAGACTGGGACATACACATGTTATGTCCCAGTCTAACTGAGAAGGCAAGCAAAATGCAAAGCAGTTTCAGACAGTAATTCCAAGTTCCCAAATGCCTTGCAAGGGTCTTTTCAGAGGTATTTATTGTACCTTTTGTGTTAGAGTCAAATAATGTAAATTCCTGGGATAACAGTAATGGTTTCTTCTCTAACTGGTTTAACAAGTGTGTGATTATAACAGAGAAGCTGATAGTGATCCCTAAAACATCCTCTGACAAAAGACCCCTGGGACTTTTTTGAAGTTATGTTGATTCCACTGTTTATAGCCGGTGTTTGAAAGGTGAGAAGCATCCTAAGGGTGAAGAATTGTGGGGTTTTTCTCTTATGGGATCCAGTTTGAGAACAACTTGAGAACTCAGCCACTGGGGTGACATTTATGTGATATTAGCATATTATTTTATTGAAGAGACTACAGTGAACTGCAAGGGTTACATTACTGTTGTCTCGTCCAGTACAGAAGAAGAAACTGAATTCCTAACTTTTTATCTTCCACAAATCTTTACTTGGCTGCTGTGCAGTGTCCCAGCAGGAGAGGCCTTGCTGCTGAGACTGCAAGTGAGATGCATGCACTGGGGACCTCTTCATATCCTGTGTCCAAAGCTAAATGAAGCTTACATTTTACATAAATTCTTAAAGTCTGCCCCTCTACATCACTGGGCTACAAATCCTCTCCCATGCTAGGGATTTCCTTTAACCTTTGGCATGAACTAGGGATATAACAGAAAGCTAATAAGATGCAATAAATTACTGTGAGTACTTTGTGGGCATTATGTGCAGCTTATGAAATTTTGCTGTTTGGGCATTTTGTATATATTTTACCTTAGTGTTACAACAACTGAAATCAACTGTAAAGGTGGTAATGGTCAGGAAATGGGATTTCCTTCTCGCTCCACATCAGCTGAATGTATGGTTATTCCATTTTAAAGAAAGGTTCAAAGTTAATTGGGCTCCTTAACTTCTCCAAAGGAGGTATGGGGCTATTAAAAGGGAATAAAGGGTCCTGATAAGCTGCCTCAGAGAAAAAGGAAATGCAATCAGTATTAGCCTCAACAATAAGATTTGGCTTTTGAAATTTGATGATGTATGCATATTTATTAAGCTCCAGTTAAGAAATAAAAGGACAGACTGTATTTAGAAAGGAAAGAAAAACTAGGTGAGAGATGAAACCAAAGATGTCTTCATAAGCCAAACATGGCCATGATTATGTCAATCAGTCATTATCACAGTCCTCAGGCCTCATAATCTGGTACACCTGAGGCACAGGTTGGCTGGCCTCCAGGGTACAAATTTTGCTGAGAAATCTCAGAAAAGATCCATGCCTCATATACTATTCGTCCCAGACTGAGCTCCTAGGAGTGCTTACATGACACAAAACAGAAGGAATTGAAGCTCTAAGAGACACAGGCTGACAAATGTACTGTGGTCGGGAGTGTTTCCCAAATCCAGAGTTTCAGTGTATTTGTAATCATCCTAAATTATAATCCTCCTGTGTATAATATTTCAGATGTCAAGATTTTTCAGTGAGTCTGCAGAAGCTTGCACTTCTGCAAACTTCTGAAGTTTGTGGGCAGCAAAATTATGTGTGCAAGTTTCTTGGCAGCAAAAATAGTTTGATCTCACCTAAATGGTTTTTAAATGAAGAAGAACAAAGTCTATCAAAGTAGTTAGACATCTAAATCCCTTTCCTGTCAATGAAAACTTGGCACCTGGACTAGATTGGACCAGCAGAAGTCTTGTGAATTTCTCCTCCACGAATTACAAAAGTACTTTAAGAAAATATTGTTTGGAAAGAGCAATGTAAATTATACTCACTATCTAAAAGATTTTGTATGTGTAATTTGATGACTATTTGAGATTATGCAAAACTCATTTGTGTTGAAGATGCACCTGAATACAAAGAAAACAAATTTATATTGGAGTTCAGCTAAGGAAAACTAACTTTCATGTCTGAAACACATTTTAGCTACAATATTAAGCCTTTTTTAAAATCCCAAAATGATAAGTTATGGGAATAAGGAATAAAAAAGAGTTGTTTCTAGATTTCTTTGTAAGCCTTACAAAACATACAGTTGAGCAAGGATCTGTAACTCAGGGACTAGATAAGTGGACTCAACATCTGTATAACTGAGTTTACAGCTTGGAGGCTGTACATCAGACAGAATAACAGGCATAAGTTACACTGTGCGTTCACTGAGACTGGTGAGAGGAAGAACTGGGGCTTCTCCTTTCCCCTGCGGCCTACTCAGTTCTGGAACTAGGATCTGGTTTAAATACTGCCTCCCTCTAGCGTTCATTTGTAGTTAAACTTGTAAAGTACACGGCTGAAAGATTATTTCTCTTCCTTCCTTTTTTTTTTTTTTTTTTTTTTTTTTTTTTTTTTTTTTTTGCCCCTGGCAATACATGAATACATAAGGTTATTCCTCTAAGAGATCCATGACTCTTCTTGTCTCTGTTAGAAACTGCCCACTCCAAACCTTCACTCATACATTTGACTATTGTAATGCAGCTTAAGGAGTTAGAGCACTGAGACAGCTGAACTGAGCTACTGTGATGCAAAAGGTATCAATTGCTGAGGATGTTTGTTTCTTCTTCTGTAATGTGGTTTTTAATGGGAACATGAATTTTCCTGGAAAATGTACTTGCACTGGAGTGAAAGTCATTTTAGAAACTAGTTTTAGATCATCACTCTGTGGCCATGGTAAATTGCAATTTTGTTCAATAATGACAGATTGAGGAAATTATTTAAGTTATTTGAGGGTTTGGGGATCACAGAAAACAGTTGTGTGGCTCACCTTGTCTGTCTTCCTTTCTTACATATCCCCTTAATGCCAGAGGTTTCAAAGGTGTTATCAGTAGTTATGTGAATGCCTAAAGATTAAATTCTTAGTATTTTCTGAAGTCACAGGTAAAAGATATCTGAGGTTGATTACCCAGTAAGATTCTAGAATTTTGTTGTTCTGTGATACATGGATTCTTTTAACACCTTTTAAATGTTTCATTTCTTGGGGTTGTGGGGGTTTTGACACGAAGTTTTGGGAAGAAATAAAATTCCCACCTATTCACTGATGACACCCAGTTGCTGAAAGTGGAAAGATGTATTTGCAGCATTGTTTGCGGTGTGACTTGTGGCACCTTTGTAAGACAGGGTATAAACTGCGAGAGTCAACAGAGTAACATCAATATCTGTGAGGAAAAAGGCAGGAAGTGATGGGAGGGAGTGAATTTTAAAAGTCATGATAAGTTTATGTCTTTGTGAGAACATGATATGTAGTGTTTCTCAGCAAGAAACTATCTCTTCTATCGGAACTGTTGGCCAGCTCTAATTTTTACCTGTTTGTCTGCATAGGTTCTCCACTTAGAGTGGATGTTCAGTGAGGCCTGGAAGTGCCAGCTGCAGAAGAGATCTACTCCTTAAGTGTTGGTTTGATAGAGTAACTAATGTTTCAGTTAGGGACTCCCTTTCTGATGAAAGGAAATTCTCTCATTGCACAAGGCTGTTGCAGCGCTGTTTGGCTGGGCGCGGGCAGGTGCCGTGGGGCTTCTGGGGTTTTCTTGTGAGTCTTGAGGCTGCTTTGAACTGTTTTGTTTTGTAACGCAATTCAGGTAGTCTGGTTTTATGCTGGTAGCTTTCAGGTGTCTTGATTAGAAAAATAGGGGTGATATTTGATCAACAAGCATCCACATAGGCAAAGCAGATGTCTCAGTAAGGGTTGTGTCTTGTCCATTTAACACATAGGCAGACAAAAGTTCCACAGGGTGAATGAGCTTGGGGTGAGCTTCTCTGTATTCACCTCAAAACCTATTTTGATAGTTTCAAACTCCTTCAAATGATTTTTGAAGGTGTGAGTACTTAAAAAACAACTAAACCCAAACAAAACAACAAATACACATGTGGAAGATCAGAGATGCTGCTCAAAGCCAATACAAGTCCAAGAAATTCACCTTCATTCCAGAAGAAAATGGATGGGTTCTTCGGGAGGCAGATCTGGAGGGTCTTGCAGGAAGGGCAATTCACTTCAGATCTGTACCCAGAACTGGAAATGAGAGGCTAACAGAATAACCAGGGGTAAATTACATTGATGCTGTCTTTTACTCTGCTTATTGCTGCTGTAAGAGACAAGGCATCCAACCTGGGCGATGCTGGGATTTTTTAATAATAGTGAGCTGCTATTGCATTTTAATAAGCTTCACCACCCAGTTAGGATCAGCCTTGTCAAGCCATATAAATTATTTGACTAGAACAGGAAAAGGAACAAGGGAATCGTGATTCCTGTAATTTTGAATGCCACTGATGGTGAAACTGGTTATAAAACCTGAAGTCCAGAAAGCAGTGTGCACTATGGTTGTAAAAATCCATGCTAACCTGACAGTATTTTACAACCTGTGCTGGATTTTCTGGTTTGGGTTGTTTAGTTGGGGTTTTATCGGTTGGTTTATTTTTGTTTGGTTGGTTGTTTGGGTCTTTTTGTTGTTGTTGTTTTTGTGGGGTTTTGGTTTTATTTGGTTGGGGGGTATTCTGGTTTTGTTTGTTTGTTTGTTTGTTTTGTTTCTGTCCAATCTGTTTATCAATGCTTTTAAACAGAAGAAATTGGTAATGGAAGCTCTGATCTCTCTCCCTCACAACACATTTTCTTGTGACATTTTTGTGTGTATGAAAGACCTTTTACTTTATAGAACTAGTTTCTGCAAAGTATTGAAGTATGATAGCTTTTTCCTGAAGGATGAGACTATTTCTCTCCCTGCATGCTCAGTGTGTCATTCTTGAGCTTGGGGGCCGTAGCAAATGTAAGGCCAGTACTGAATTTTTAGGAACTTCTGCGTTGGATTTTCTGTGTGGTGCACTTTGTATTCTTTATGTAATACAAGTTGAGACTAGACAGGATAACTGCTTTTGACATGGAAGTTAATTTGCTTCAGGCCTTGCTCTGAGCAGTCTTTATATGAGGACTTTTTTCAAGGCATGGGGCATCATGATCAACACATAATGTCTAATCACAGACTTAGTTAACATCTTGGAATTTCAAGACCAGTTTATAATCATTTGCACCATCAAAAACCGTTTTCTTTGTTTTCTTTCACGTACTTTTGAAGGCATTTTTGCTTTTTCTCTCATGAAATTTAAATGTCGTTCACATTTATTGTCTTCTCTACATGGCTCTAGTGTTTGATGACTAAAACTGTAGAAAATACTAAATGAAAATAAAAGAGCTATGTCTTGTGAGAAATATGTGGGCTATGTCTTGTGGTTTACTTTCTGGTGTGCTAGTGAAGATTGCAGATACAAAATTTAAGGAATACTGTGGGGTTTATCTATCTATGTATCTGCCTACCTATCCATCTCCTTTTGGCTAGCAGAATTTCAGTTCAGGTGAAACTAGAAGAGTTCTGGGTTTCTCATTAGGAATATTTTCCTGGTTTATATTTTTCCTGATGCCATGCCCAGTAGACAAATGGAGATCCATTGTATGAAATGTTTCCTGACAGGAAGTTTTTGTCACAGGAAGCTCCTCATAGTGCAAGGAGCAGGGTCAGAAGGCGGAGATCGTGTCACTGCTAGTGGTGAGGCTCCAGGGGAAACACGGTTTCTCTGTATTACACTGGTGCTATCAAAAAGAAAATCTGGACACTTCATTCTAAAGATGCTTAAGATTTGATCAGGAGATAAAGGCAAAAGAAGTATAGGGACACAAAAGAATGTACCAAACACACCTTCCACATCAGAAATGGATACTTAGCTTTTATTGCAGTAGATTAAGTACTTCCGAAAAAGTAAACCAGTTAGCCTGAAGTGCAGCCACTTGTAAAGCACACAGTTGCTTGTCTCAAACACTGTCAAGGCCCCAGTAGGAACTTGCTGTAAAATAAGCTACCACAGTGGGAAATTGAGATAAACACACAAGGGAAAAATTTGTTTCAGGATGGCACTAATTCCAGACCTGGCGGAGAGGAGATCTGGTTCCCACATCCTGGTTAGCGCATCCAGACAAAAATTCCCACCGTGGCAAACTGTGTGAAAGGAAGCAACTGCACATATGCCTGTCTCCAGCCAAACAGATGTTACCCCAAGTTATGCGGCAGATGGCACCTGTGACCCCCAGTGACATCGGAGCACCTCCCCTCTGCCACGTGTGGAGTTTTGTCTGGGCAGGGCCAGCTCAGCTGGCAAACCTCAGGTGTTAACTAACAGAGGGCCTCTGCCTGATGTGTGAAGGTCTCACCAACCACTGCTTTCAAAAAAATGGTGTGAAGCCTCTGAGGATATGCCTGACAAGTGTCTTTTTAGGAAATAATCTCTCCCCTCCTAGTAATATTAATAATCTTAGAAAAGAGCCTGACGCTGCTTCCTTTTCCCCCAATTGGACAAGATAAACTCTACTATGACTTTTTCTATCCATTAAAATGTTCTGTGTTTTGTTAGAGTGATTAGGAGTGCGTTATTTGTTACAACTGGGTGATCACATCTATAATCAACTGAAAGTATATAGATAACACCTAAAAGGAAAAAGTTCTTTTGTGCATGTGATGTCTGCTACTGCTTGGGCAAAATTCTGGGGTGGGGAGGTGGGTCTTTATTAGTAATTTTCCCCCCTTTGCTATTTTTATGCACAGGTTTGATCATAAGCTATAAAACAAGACCTCTCTGACTCTAGAGACAATCCTGCTTCATCCATGTCTTGTTTTATGATATCTCTTTGGGGAAAAGAAAAGGCATTGAGAAAGTTTGCAGGGCGAGGATGTTGTCAAGTGTTTGAAAAGAACCTGATATGATTCTTCTTTCTTTCTTTTTTCTTTCATATTTATGAATTATTTTGAGACTGAAGTTCCTGGGAACAATATGTAAAGCAAATTTGCATGAATCTTTGAAAGGATTAAAATATCAATAATGGCTATCCTGTAGAAACAAACTTACTTTTGTTAGTGAAAGGCAGTGGGTATTAACTCAAAACAGATATTTCACCTTTCTCACCTTGACCAGCTGTCCTTCAACACCATGGACGTATTTGCAGAAAACAAAGTGCTCACCATCAAGCAGCAATGATGGAACCTTTGTTTTTGCAAGGGGTCAGGCTATAATAAATATTATTTCATTTTAATGTGCCTAATCTGTATACTTCTGACAAGAAATATGCTTCTTTACTTTACACTGTCTTCTCTTCCTTTGAGGTGTTTGCTTTGGCTTTCTAGAGAGTACAAACATGCAGATGTACACAAACACATGCACACATATGCAGGAAACCAAATAATGCCATGCTGTTTCCTGAAGAAATTTAATTGGATTATTTTCAAGTCTTACACCAGAAGCTAAGAACAACATAGATACAAGCAATTCAAATTCTTGGCCATCTCCAAAGATTATTGCCTCTCTCAGCTGCATTCAAAGAGATTGATTTGAGAGGTAAACTCAAGAACGCTTTTCTGTATAAGGTGATTTCCAAACACAATTAACTTGCAAATCACTCCTGAATGCTAATGAAATACAGGAGTTGGGTAGATGGCACCAGAGAATTTGATTTTGCTGGTGTGGATCAGGTTTTGTCCCGCTTGGTTGTCAAAGATGCAGTTACAATCAGTGTATACAAAGAAGGACATGCTTTGCAGTAGATGTGTGGATAGGTTTTCCTCGGATTCATTGTTCCTACTGTGCTTTTGAGAGCTTAGATTTATCTTAGATCATGGCCTAGATTTTAAATGTGAAGCAAAACAGATTTCTAAATGTAATGAAGATTCAACCTTTTCGCTGTGTTAAGACATTCACTAATTATATTTCTCTCTAACAACTTTTTCAACACTGAAATAAGCTTACCCTTCATGGATACTGAAATTTCTTTAACCTTGGGGCAAAACATTCTTTTTCTACCTCCCCACAATACAATCAACTATTTTAGTTTTTATTATTAGGCAAACCCTGATATTTGGCATAGCTCCCTAATAGCTGCTGCAGTGATTTTAGGGAATGTGGAATGATATTCCAGCATGAGGGATCCGTTTCTTCCTCACAGTTGTATGCACACCTATGCACCACACACATTAACACAAACATAGCACCAGGCTTTCCAAGCCACCTACACAAACCATTAGGAAATTAATTGTATGGACCAGGAAGCACAGCTGCCTTCCCTGCACTAAAACACGGGCTCTACACTTTCTGTTAGAGGGGAAGGGCTGGGGTCCACGAAGCTGCCTAACGCACAGCTCTTACTCAACTTTCAATTTTGGATGGATAGCCTTTGGAAAATGCTTCTTCCTAGGGCAAGTGAGAAGAGATAAAAGATTTTCTTTTATTCAGGGAGAGAAAAAAAATAAAAAAGGCAGTGTGGAACAGATGCAAGGAACACCAGATAGAGAGAGCTCAATTGTAAGGCTTGGGGGACAAGTTTTTGCTAACTTTATAGCTAGCAAAAATAGTACCTGTTTCCTTTATGCACTGCAGGGTGTGTAGGAGGAGTTTCTTTATCTCAATCTCATTTTAGAAAACCAAAGATTGTAAAGGATCTAGTCAGAATGGAGGCAGATGCATTGACTTGCAGGCTTGCAGGGGATGAATTTATTTACTAGGATGACTCACATAAATTACCTAAAAAGAAGGAATTATTACATGGATATTCTGTAAGCGTAATTCATTATTTATATTCAGAGTGAATCTCACTGTTTTGAGCAAGCTTAACTAAGGAAGCTGTACAAAATGGTCAGAAAATCATCAGAAAAAGAAGTAAATACTTCAGGTGAGAAAACTGCAAACTAAAAATTTTTATTATTAACAAGACTATAAAGTCAATAGAATGCTACCAAAATCCATGGGATTTTCTCAGAGAGCCTGAGAGCAGACTTGGGCCCTCAGTGTCACGGCAAAAAGCTGAACATGTAATAGCTGTATTAATTAATTATTTTACTCCTGCTATTCAGTTGCCAACAATTATATTAATGAGGATCCTACTGAACTATGAAGAGTAAAACAATGTATTTAAATAAAAGAAGAAACTTTTGTTGGCTTTTATAGCAGTAACTTTCCCAGAGGTTTTTAGCTTACCTGACTGGCTTCAAAGTGATGGAACATGACCCCAACATTTTGAATTGCAGGCCAACATATTTGCTGTATTTGTTGTCTAACACAATTCTAATGCACAATGCAGTGCCATAAGAGATAAACAAAAGAAAAATGCAAAGTATTTGTTCATAACAAATGTTTCTGGAACCTTTTGTTTCTCTGAATTGTGTCATGTGTCTTTTAAGCAAAGGACAGGGGAGCTGGCTGTAGCTATGGAGACAGGAATTATTTGGAAGTCAGTGTAATTTTTATTCTCTATTCTAGTCCCACAGTTTCCAGTGAAGAATTCAGCAGGGTACCTTTTTGTCATTGTCACCTTTGAGCATGTACTCAGTCTTAATTTTTTTGGCTGTGATAGTGTCCAGGGTTTTAGGTTGTTATTATCATAAAGGCAGTAACCTTAGACATCTAATCCATTTTGTGTCATGTAATATCTAAGGAAAACCTCTCCTGTACAGACTGAAACAACATCACTTTTTCATTGATCAACAAAGTTTATTTCTTTATTTGTGCATAGGTGATCTTATATTCAATGGTTTGCCCTCCTTGTTTGCAAAGACTGAGTGTTGAATGTACTAAAAAAAAGTTCTGCCCCTTCTCTTGAGGGAGTTTATCCCAAGCCTTAAGAAATAAAGAAAAACTTTTAGCAAGTTGTGTGGCTTTTGGAAATACTCTAATACACAACAGTTGAACAAATTTCCTTCGCTACAGGTTTTCAGAGACCAAAACAGTTCTGCCTCAAACATTGATAAAAGGTTTTGCTCATTTTAACAAAAACTGTATAAAGAAACTACGACCAAACCCACCTCCCTGAAGATATCTGGCTGGGACTTTGGACTGAAAGTCAAAGTGCTGAGATGAGATAAGGGGAAAACCCAGTCTTCAATCACCTGAAACAAACAAGTAAACAAGGAAAAGAATGTGAGCCAAACCCAGCAGCCCTGCTCAGAATCATCTCTGGCTTGCTTTGGGGTGGGGGAGGCTGTAGCCCCCAGACCCATTTGCTGGGAGCAGGTTTCCACAGATTTCCCCCCCAAGAGAGGTGTGGGGAGGAAGTTTGGGTGTGTTGTAACCTCTGCTCAGGGGCAGTGAACCCATCCTCCCTTACACAAACTGGTTATGGAACTCCCAACCCTGGGAATGCCCCATCCACGGGACACTCATGAGGGACAGCTGAGGGGATGCCTTAATCTATCAAAGGTCCCCCGAAGAGCCCCCCAGAGTCATTCCTGGGGCCTTGCACCTTTTGCACGAGATGCAACAAATGTGGAGTCTGTTGTAAGAGACAATGACAAGCCAACCCTGCCCAGGGAGGTGCCTGGATTTTCCTGCCTGGCCTGAGTGTACATTAACCCATCTGATCCTGTGCTTTCCAGGGGTACCTTCACCACCAAGGACAGGATCAATGGAACACTGCTGGCATACACAGAGTGGTGATATTTTCCTTATTCTGTCTTTGACATTTCCTTTTCATCTCCCACCTATTTCTATTTCTTTTTTCTTTCTCTGTCTCTTTCCCCCCCATATTTACTATCAAATAAAGCCCATACTATTGTTACTGGCATGTAGGTGCATTTGCACCTTAATTTGGGCAGGGGCATTTCTAAGAACTTCAGTAACCAGATCAGGTTGCAGGTGTGTATGGGTCATGAGGCACCTCAAGAGGACGCGTCAACAATTGCATCCTCTGTTTACTGATGAGGTGTTGAGAAAATAGATTTATTTATGTGATTGTAAGGAGGAGGACATTGTTCTGCTAAGATGAAAGCCTCCAAGGACCTGGTTTCTTTTCTGTGCTTAAAACACCTCTTACACAGTAAAACCAATAGCAATTAACTGTTATAAACCCCTCCCTTCAATTAGCAGGATCCTTAATTTCTGCAGAGAAAAGAAACTTGTCACATACTCTGACTTTGCATGTCAGCAGTGTCAATCTCTGATGTACTCTTGCTGTCCTTGCTATCCCAGAACAGCAGCTGATATTTGAAGGTTAAGCAGTTTGGGGAAGGGCCAGCAAAAGGTTGTCATCCTCTGGCCAGCTGAAGCCAGCAGAGCTACATGGGAGCTATTAGATTGCCTTTGCCAGACTGGCTGTGGGAAATAACAAATATTGAATAGTGAATATCTTTGTTGGAAGCAGGCCACAAAGAAAAAAGTTAAATTCACTGGACAGCTTTTTTTTGTGAATAACTTCCTGGGTCCCGGTAATGCCTAGTGATGAGGGTTTGAAAAAACCCTTGTTACTGAAAGATAGTGCTCTATCTTTTTGCTGCAATAGCTGACTCTAAAAATGATGTATATTGATTCAATGCTTTTCATTGCCACATTATGTCAGGATAAGATAGCAGAATTTTTGGCTATCCTACTTTGAGTCCACCATACTCATTCTTTCTGCTTCAAAATCTGGGTATAAATCTTATCCAATCAAAATATTTCACTAACCCAACTTCTAGCTAAACCAGCCTAGCCTTTACCAGCTGATGATGATTGTTTACATTACCTTTGACTATCTTACAATTGGGGAAAAGAAGAATGCAGAAGAAACCTGACTGAGATGAAAGCAGTTTGTTTGCATTGCTAGGAGAAAACTAAAATTGCGTTTGGATTACTTCTGGTGGGTCAGAGGTGTTTTTGTAGGTTTTGTCACAGTGAAAACTGGCAGGTATTTCTGAGTCTGACACTCAAGGTGGCAAGCTGAGGGCTGTTATCATGAGAGGAAGATATGACAAAACTTCTTCATAAACTGAATCATCGGAAACTTGTGATGTGCATCTCTATGCATAATAATGAAGGTGTTAACAATTTTAATTTGATACTCTCAGTTGTGAGACATATACAGCTCTTATGAATGTGCTCTGTACAAGTGGGAGTTTATCACTCTACCTTTGCCTGACCCCTGTGCCCAGGAAGATAATGGAACAGATCCCCTTGAGGGCAATCACACTGCACATACAGGGCAATCAGAGGACCAGACCCAGCCAGCAGGGCTTTGGGAAAGGCAGCCTGACCTGCCTGACCAGCCTGACCTCCTCTTGTGCCAAGGTGACCTGCCTGGTGGATGGGGGGAACTTGGGGATGGCTTCAGCAGAGCCTTTGGCACTGTCTCCCACAGCATTCTCTTGGAGAAGCCGGCATCCTGTTTCTTGGGCAGGTGCTCTCTTCTGGGGGCTAAAAACCGTCTGGGTGGCTGGACCCAGAGCATGGTGGTGAACAGTGCCATATCCAGCTGGCAGCCAGACACTAGCTCTGAGGGCTGTGTCTTTAGCAGGACAGATCTGACCAGTTCCAGATAAGCTTTAGTTTTTGCATAGTTTGAAAAGTAAAGTAATCTCTGTTTCTCCAGTTGCTCTCATAAAGCACTAACAGTTGATGTAGAGATTGATTAATGTAGAATCATGCAATGGTCTGGGTTGGAAGGGACATGAAAGTTCAGCTAGTTCCATTGTTTGCCATTTCTTTTGACTGTACATCTCTCCACCCTACAAAGACTGTCTGCACACAGGTATCTTGAAATACAGGGCTCAACTCCATGTCTGTCTTTTGGCTGGACATCCAACTTCCTTCACAGGAGGAAAAAACTACTAAAAAGCAAATGTGAAATCACATACATCCAGCATTCGTTTGGAGGTGACCCTTTTGCTTAAGTATTTGAAAAAAATGTCCCAGAATTTAAAGATAGCCAGGAATAAGTCCTCCTGCTCACTTATGAACTGTGCTTAATAGACTTCTCATAGTGGTGACTCAGTGCCACATCTCTCACTATTGACCTTTAATGCAGCTCCTTGGTGCGCAGACACCAAAGGGTCTCTTGAGAAGGCCAAATAGAAGGCTACTGCTGCATGTGGGCATCTTCCCCTTATCTCCTCTGTCCATTCATGAAGAATCACCACAGGGATAAGGAATCAGCTTCCTGATTGCTGTTCTTCCCTTATCTGTAAATGGGGTGAATTAACAGATGGGATGAGCTTCCCAAAATTACCACACATAGTTTTCCAAAACTGCCACACATATAGTTGTTTATTTGTGAATCTCTATGGTCACAACAGTATTATGGTTTCTCCTACAGAATGATAAAAAATACTACTTTATTCCAGGTGGGGATGTCACTGAAATCCTCCATAATCATCAGGATAAATAAGACTCTCCAGCACTGCTCTGTTAGTGTTAGGGGGTAAGGCATTACTTTATTCTTGGCATAGAGTTCTGGCCTCTACACAGATGCCAATACAAAACTTCTTCATTTACTAATGCATTTTTAGCAAACAAAGAAATTTATGCTTAATGGTTCTAATTTGCATAATTCTTTTCATTAATTAGTATTCTATCCTCTATTTGTTGTTGGTTTCTCACTCTTCATGCGAATTTGGTCCACACTCTTTCGTCTTTTTATCATCTTTTTGTCAGATAGGTAGTCTCCAGCTTTACAGGCCTTAATCTCCTTTGTGACTTCTGGTTACTGCAACATCCTTGAAGGGCCATAAATTCTAAGTCCCAGATATTCAATCTTCAACTCCCTTTGACTCTGTTTATTGAAGATTGCCAGGGTCAGTTTTAGCAAACTTACAGTTTTGGTGATTTTATATCTTAAGTGACGATAAGAGCCTCTGAAAAAACTAGTACTGGTTAAAAGTGGGCACTGCTTACAATTAATTTAAGCAACTAATTACAAATTATTTAGAAAAATTACATCATTACCAACTGAGGGAAATAGGTCAGTTAGATAGGTCGATCAATTTTTTTTTTCTTTGGAGATATAATTTTGCTGTTAACATTATTTAGTTTAAGAATTATACTTCCATTATATGTAAATGGAAGAATTTGCTCAGTCATCTGAACTCCTGGGGGGGTCTAGGGAAAGAGCAATTCTTCACAGGATTGCAGGCTGAGTCAGCATGGGAGGGTGTTGTCCCGCTGGTTTGTGTCCTCTTTTAAAGGCTTCATTTAGTGGACCTTGTTCCACTCATGTTAAACCATGCTCTGAACAGCTCTGTGCTGGGGCTGCCATCAGCTTTCCCTTGCCTGGCTGAGTCTCCTCATCAGACCCAGTGCAGTAGCTATAATCTCATTCTTCCATGAATTTGGGAAGGCAAGGAGTCTCATTGCAGTGTGAATTCACCTCGTCACGTGAACACGTTCTCGGCAACCAGTTTAAAAAACAAAAACTCAAGGGATTTTTTTCTGTCTTTAAGAGTATATAGGATACAACCTCAAATAAAAATAGTTTTCTGCAGATTCCCAGGCAATTAATTTCTTAGTAGCCAAAGAGCTCTTGGAAAAACTGCAAATCCAAAGAATTGATCATTTGGTTGCTAGTCTGTCAATGATAATAAATATGATTTTGGCTCAGATCCCCTCCCTGAGATGAGCTCAGTTGGTTAGAGCATGGTGTTAATAAAATCAGGGTACTGAGATCAATCCCTGTATGGGCTGTTCACTTAAGAGTTGGATTCAATGATCCTTGTGGGTCCCTTCCCACTCAAAATACTCCTTAAATTTGTGAAAGTATAGTTATCATCTGGATAAGGTCTGCTCATCCAGTTGAATGAGAACTATAAATGATGATTTATATGAAAAACTGGAGAATTTTTTAATCCCAAATGAACATTTTATAATCAATTATTTGACATTCATGTCAGAATGCACTTATTTCAAACCTTGAAAAAGATATTTTTGTGAAGCCAAGTGTAGACATGTGAAAAGCATTTATTTTGCAATAAACCTTGAAATTTGCCTTAGTGTATCGATTTTATTTGTAGGCTATAGGCATTGAATGCCACTTACAGTGGACCCTAAAAAGAGATCACAAATCTCTAGAAGTGGAGATAATATTGCAATGGGAAAGGTAGTGGGAAAAATTCTGTTTGCAATATGCCCCACAGTTTCATAATGATTTTTCAAAGCTCAGGCAATTTCTGTAGCCACAATGCTTTCATGCATTTACATTTTTGCAGCAGAAAAACATCTCACAATCTTCCAGGCTTTAATAAATCAAATCTTTCCTTTCTGTCTCTGATTGTACTTGCAAACAGCAGTACAGCTGTTTATCAACTTAAACCAGAGCTTGAGACCCATGTGTGTAAATTTTTTTTTCTGTTAATATATGTGCGTTGCTGTCTCATCTTTCCACTGTGAATGTTGTGAAAGGGGTAAATCTGAGCCTTTATTCAGATTGGCATTGTCCAAGTCCCCTGGGCAGCCAGCGTGATGGAGCCTGGAAGACCGAGCTCCACAAGTGGCCGTGGCACAGAGGGGTCCCTGCCTTCAGTCCTGCAGCTGGGAGGGCAGATATCAGCACCTGCAGGCTCACTGTCTCCTCATATCAGTCTCTACAACACCACATGCTATCCAGAAGAATTGCTGGGATAAGACCTTGGTCCGTTTAAACAGAGACCTGGGACTGACTCCTCGTCTTTTTCAAATTAGTCAATAGTTTTCAGTTAAGGCAGTCAAAGTGTTTTACTAGATCTTAAATTTTGTTTTCTGTATCTCAGGTAAGAAAAAACCTGAAGCTATTTTATAGAATCAAGCCTTTGTTCCTTGCTGATAAGGAGTAAGGCCTTTCACTGGGCTTTTTTTAGTTTGCTTTTTCTTTACACTGAATTTGAACAAAGTGGTTTTGTTACCCTGACTTGCTGGGGGAGGAAGAGAAAATTGGAGTATCCAGTACTGTGTGTCTGATATTGATGGAGGTACTGTGTTAGTACACTTGGAGGTAATGAAATGGATAAATGTATTAAATTAAATGGATAAATGTATTAGTTGTTCAAACAGCTGTAACTTTCTTTTTAGTATGTTTCTGATCCATGTCTATTACAATTCTCTAATTTTGAGAATTCAATTTAACAGCAAAATGAAAAAAATCCCAAAAAAAGGAGGAGGCCTTGTTAAGAACCTTATCAAGTTGGAAAACTCCTGTCATGTCTGTAGGAAGCAAAGCTGTGCCAAGCAGAGGCAAACAAGCAGGAGCCCCCAGGTCAAGGCAGGACTTTTACACTATAGCAAAGCCAGCTGAAACTGGGCACTGGTGATTTCTGGGGAAATGCGAGGTGCATCTGCTCTGAATGGTAGCCTGGCTGAGGGAGTGGCTGCTGTGCATGTGTAGCTTGCTAACCAGCCAGGAGCTGCTGTGCTGGTAATTTGTTACATGCACTGCTCTTAGGGCATGGAAGCTATTTTCCTGGAAACACTGATTTCTTTAGTGCTGGGTCAGATTAGGAGGGCTAGCCTGTGGATATGCACTACCTTCGCTCTCTTGGGCCTCTCCAGAAAACCAGAAGGATTCTCTGTGATAGTCTTTAACAAGGTTGAATTATCTTCTTTCTCTTCCTTTCAAAACACTTAATTTTTTTATACAATATTTAATATATAATTATTTCCAGTGGAGAAAATGTAAAGTGTGCTCTAAAAAAAAGATAACACATAGCTTCTCCCCAAGTCAGTGCTGCCAGCTTCAAAAATGAATTACTCTGTTATCGTCAGATACCAGATATTTTTCATTTGTTTGCAGAAGAATGGAAATTATATTTTTGATAAAGCTCTTGTGATGAATAAGTGGCTCAAAAATAGCAAACTAAGGCTGCTTCTCTGCTGTCAAAGAAGTTTGTCAAGTAATTTGCCTGTATAAACTATGCAAAAGCAAAAGTCCTTTTGTAAAGCTGATGCTATTTTTAGAGGTAGATTTTATTATTGACCCTCACATCCTTTCCCACCAAGGGATTTCTTTCTCTTCCAAACAAGACCATGGTGGCTAATGCATGCGATCTGATTAGTAAGAGCTCCAGGCAAGATATCCTGCAATTCTGAATTCTGATTCTCCAGAGCATGTGTGGGTTTTTTGCTGAAACTTGATCTGCAAAGTCTTCAGCACTGACCTTCTCCTGCAGTTCCCCAGTACAGTCGCTCTTCCTTCTCTGGGAAGATCACTAGTTTACTGGCAATAATGTGGCCTCATTCAACACTGAGAAATGGGAGTTGTCCTTACTGAAAGAAGTCATGATATTGAAACATGAAGTATTAGCTCTTGCTTTGTCTGCTTTTCTTGCACTAGCAGGGGAATGGCTATTTTCAGGATTTTCATCCACTTCCAGTATCTTCTCCTGAGTGTTATTACAATGTTTCTCATTCATAATTTTACATATATGTCCCTAAGCAATACACTTCTGCTTTCAGAAGACATCAGACAGTCATCTTTTGGCTAGTATGGGAAGAAGCAATTCAAATAAATTCACCGGGTCCAATTCAAAAAGAAGACAAAAACTGCCTAAATCTTGTTAAACATGATAGAGCGCAAAACTTTTGATGTCTCTTTGTTCAGAAAAATTCATCATTGTTCCAGCATAAATATGTCCATTGCATGCAAAAATTTAAAAAATTAAGAAAAATTTTCTAGTTCTGTGGACAGCATTATTTTACTAGGTTCTCATGAATATTTTTTTATCTGCAACCACTCTTCCCATACAGTGGATTTCTTGTTATGCATACTTAGTTCATTCCTGAATAAAAAAAAAAAAAAAAAAAAAAAAAAAAAAAAAAAAAAAAAAAAAAAATCTAAATAAACAGTAAAGTGGTTTAATCTGCACATACCATATGTGCAACTTCCATCACATGTAATTGCTGGATTTGATACCACACAGACTCTAAGTGAACAAGGTCAATTCACTTTGTAAGGCTTTCTGGAAAAATCTTATGCTGTTATTCCATTTACATCAGCAGATTCAAATAAATTTAAAACTAAAATAATGACGCAAAAACATGAACAACCAAACCAAACTAAACCCTGACAGCTCCTTTCAGAAAAAAAAGTCTGGCTGCTCTTTAACTAGCAATTTTGCTCCATGGTATTTTCAATGTGTCCTTCTTACTTACTTTACTTAAAGTAAGTCTTTCCCCTGGCTTTTATCAAGTATCAACCACTTCAAATGCAATCTTTCTGAACAGTATGTAGAAACATTTTCTTACCATTCAGTAGCTTTTGGGGCAGACCTCCATGGAAGGAAAAACTCAGAGATCTCCCAGGTGGTATTGGAGGGACCTGTTTCCACTCACGTAGAAAAATTAGTTGATATACAAACTCAAAGGTTTAAAAGGGCAAAACCAAAAAGAAAGCCAAAGGCTGACTTCATTAGACATGTCCCTCAGCAGGACTGCTGCCTTTGTTCCTGTACGCACGACACAGGAGAGAACAACACACTGAATTTACTGTGTCTTTCAATTGTTTCTCTTCTAAAAAAGTATCTATACGTTGAACTAACAAGTGTCTTTTGGAAGCTCTATTCTACTGTGCCTTCTAAATTAAAACTTGTTCTCAGTAATACTAAGATATTTTTGAGAAATTTTGGAAAATCACTAATACCGTTAGAAGCAATAAAATTTTATTGTGAAAGTATTTCAGTCTTCTGTTATTATTGTGAATGATGACTTCTTGCACATCCACTAATTGAATTATAGTTTATCTTCCATGTTAAATATATTGGTTAATTCTATGTGGGGGAGGGAAATTTCTCCACATGACAGGGAATTGTGCCATAAAGTTATGCTATTCCTGGATCATTGCTGTCCCTCACCTGCAAAATCAGCCCTGCCATGAGTTGATTTTACTCGGGAACACCCAGAGGGAGTAAAACCCCCTGTTCTGTGGTTAGAATTATACTGGGAAAAACCAATTTATTTTACAAACTTGAGCAGTGGAAGTGTTGACGACCTGAAATAAAGCTATGTGATGAAACAGCAGAGATGCTGCAGGCCTGTGAAATAGCTGTGATTGTTCAAAGAGGAACATACACAGAGTCTGGCTGTCTGGAACATACTGCAAGTCCCAGCTGCTGGCCACTCCAATGGTTCAGAGACTGAGGCTGGATTAATGTCCTGCATTTATATGGACACACAGCTATACTCCCTGGTCTTCAGCTCGCTAGAACCAGTACTTCTGTTCTGAAACTTCTACCTCTTTTCTTGGTAAAGATCTTGATAGGGTTTCCAAAGTCTAATATCAACAGGTTTGTCTTGCTAATGCGTGAAAACTGTAATAAACAAAACTTTTCTGCCATTTACATACCAAACATGAGTGCTCATGGGGTTTTTTGATTTCTTTTAAAGTCAAACATTTGGAAAAGATTTTGTGATAGGTTAGTTTTCTGTAAAGTTGATGATAAGGCAATGATCAATGAGCTCTTGTGGGTTCATGGACATGAAAATCCCACCTGTGGGTCTTCATAGGAAAGAGCAGGTGCTTGCATAGGAATCTGAAAGTGCTTAACAAGGGGTCTATTTGGTCTGGAGTGAGCACCTGCAGTGAGGAATAAATAGTGTTGCAGGAAACAGGATTTGACCTGGGACTAGATGATTTAGTACCTAGGGTGGCTGTTATGACAAAAAGCTGTTAATAAGTGAAGCTGTTTATATTCCTGACCAAGACAACATCCATGACTTGCAGTTCTGAGTTCATTCTAAATCAAAGAAAATTACTTTATGAAAAGGCAGTGGACTGTGGGCATTTTTAATAGGATTCTAGAAGCTAATTTGAATGCCTACATATATTCATTCTAAAAACGAAAAACATCTACTAGGCCATTTACAATGGCCATTATAGCCTCAGCATTGAGCCCTGCCGTGAGGATTGTGTGCCTGGCACCAGCAACGAGCAGAGAAAGGGAGGACAGCACTAGTCTACCTCTCCTTTAGAAGTGTTGGGTCCTGGGGGAAAATCCAGACAACACTGACTCAGCGTGAGCCTCTGCCAAAAATGGGAACTTCCCCTGTGCTTGTTAACAGAACCAACATAACTTTATGTGATTTCCTATATCTGACCAATGCAAGAAAACCAAGTGACACTCAGTTGTTTTTGGAATAGCAAGTTTAAGTATCTGATGTTACCTCTGGATCATTTGCAGGTCTAGAACATGAAATATGTAGTTGAGGTGGAAAAGCCATAACTTTTAAATGCCTGGTTATGACCTCTTAAAGTTATTATGGACTAAATAATTTCTCTGTGCACTGAACCTGTCTGTAATAATCAAGATTGGCCGTGAATTATGATTGTGTTTGGCAACAATCACCATTTCCCCCTGTAGTGTGGAATTAATACCACACAATTTAGCTATGGCATTTATTGAACACAAGAGAACTGATTATTCTCCATAAACTTGAAGAAAATCTCTTCTATTACCTAATTAGCATCAGTACTGTTCAGTATAAGTTAGAACCACATTTGCAATCCCTTCACCAGTTAAAGACTGAACAGTCTTTACTATACCACCTGTAATTTAAGTCATCACCTCGGACTGGGAGACGTGTGCCAGTGAAATCAGGTTTGACTTGCAACATGGCAGACTGCATTTCAGATTTTTCTTTCTGTGACCGCTATTTGCTTAGTATACATTGAGACTATCCTAAAACAAGTTTTTATACAACATTAATCTACACAGAATTCTGAATTCCGTTTTACTGATTTCTCTCTTTTATTCCTTCCCCTCACCCCCACTTCCCAAAGTGGGCCTTTTCTTGGCTGCAGTGTAGTAGTTCCTGTGTTCAAACACAAAATCACCTAACACGTTCAGAAGGGAGTCTCTTCTTTGTTTATTTTGAGAAAGCTTTTCACAAAGCCCCTGATTTCACATTGTGAGCTCGGGAGCAGCCTTGCAGACATGACCCTCATTGTACAGATGGTTGTCTGTTTGCAGTAGGAGCTTCAGTGGCAAACAAAGGCAGGACAAAATGGCTTAGCTGAGCTTTGCCCAGGAATGGCTTTGTTCAGGATCTACTGGGCATGGACTGGTGGCTCTCCAGTTTTAAACAGAGCAAGAACATCCTATGGGTTGAACCAGAGGCAAAAGAAATGGCCTGGGAGTGAAAAAGTAAATGGAAATGTTTCCATGGTGTTTGCTATACATTCCTTCTTGATTCTCCTAATCTAAGGATTTATTTCAATTTTTTTCCCCTACTGGAACTGGAAGACCTTTCATTCCCTTTTGGTTATATTTTTAGACACCAAAGGAGGCACCATCTTCTGCAAATATAAGGCCTGTGGTAAACATGTCCGTATTATACACATGCTATGTTTTCTATTGCTTTGGTCTGTATCACTTATGAAACTTTAATTTTTCTTCTATTTTCAATGAAAAATAGAGAAACACTATATTGGTGAGTTTAGAGATCATCCCTGTGTAAAGCAAATTTTCCTGGCTCTACAGATGTTCAGAATTTCTCTTGCATCACCAAAGCAGAAGTTTGTGAATGAAAGATCCTATTTTTAATCCCTTTGACAATAGTTGAAAGTATTTTTGGAACATATTTTCCGGAAGGCTTTTTTTTTGACTGGTAAAAACTTCATACTCCTCAGTCTGCTCCTTAGGGGACAGTTTTTCTTAAACAAAAGGAAAAGATTAATTTTATTATCATGACAAAACTTTTATTGAAAAATATACTGGAAGTGCTGGGAATGAAACACCAGGAAGCAGTGAGAAAATAATTGGCTAAATGTAGCTCTGAAGAGCCAGTTAGCCAAATAACATACAGGTGATAATATACAGGAAAGCAGTATGTGTAATAAAATACAAGATTGCCTTATTTCCAGGATTTTATACACTGTATAATATACAGAAAAAATGTCTCTATATCTTCTGCATGTAGTTTTCCTTTAAAGCTATGCTTCTTCAAATGTGTTTTCCTTGAAAGTTTTATGGTTTGCAGTGAGAGAACAAAATACTATTGCTTTTTTTTACTCTTTGCATCTTACCAGTGTCTCATGAGATTTTTGGCTCCAGTTTCTGATTCCTTGCCTGTGCCTGGCAGTCAGTAATTCATACTAATACATTAGGTCAACCTAAGATCACGTGTGCTCCCTAAGAATATTGGGCAGTCACTTTGCTCTCCTCCCAAAGCCTCAGAAATCAGACCTGTCCTTCTCATGAGACACGAGTTGTCCCCTGTCTCCCAAGGGATGGATCTAGCAGGACTCATTTGGTGACTTTTTTTCTATGAAAACATGGAAGCAATGTGATCTTGAGAATTATGTGGCCTTCTAAATGTGTCTGCAGGGAAGATTTTTTCCAAAAGAAATAACCAAGCAAGAAAAGGCAGAAAACCCAGAAAACCTCTGCCCAAACTCTGTATCTGTTAAACACTGAACAAGTGTGAGGCCTTCATAATATAACTTGGAAAAATGCACATTTGGACTGCTACGTTGTCTCACTACACCTTGGGGCTCGTTTTCATCTTAATCCAATACTAATGGTGACTCTGCACTCCTAAGAGTGGCTGTAATTTCACACTCCTGAGTCTGGGAAACGTCACTGAATTTGGCTTGTATCTGTGCAGTGTTTCTCTCCAATTTTAAACTAAGGGTTTAAAGGGTTGGGCTTATTCATTTAGCCTCTCATGATTCTATTAATATCAGATAACTTCTATTTTAAAACATGCTTGGATAGTTATAACTGAACTCCAGATAATTCTTTTCAAAATAAACAAAGGACCAGTAATGTAATCTTCCTTACTGAGAAAATGAAATATCCCATTGAGTTCTTTCTTACTTCAATTAATTTCCATTTTTCTGGTTGATCAATGATACTGTGAGAAATTTAATATAGCGGAGTCTTTTATCCTTGCCTAGGTCAAGAAAACATACCAAACTGAGTCATAATAATTGGGTGCTTCAGCTTTTGAGAAAATGACTGACGGCAGGGCAGGATTTTTCTATCAGCTTAAATTAAGATGAATTGGGCTAAACATTATCTCAGGTGGTTAGCTTTCTAAAAGTCATCTGTGCAATAAACCCTGCAGCACCTCAGCAGCTGACAAAGGGAAAAGTGGATTATATAAGTTAGAGAAAAGGTATCCAGGAACAAGAGCACCACACAACACAGTAATGATAGCAGTGTGTAGTACTGCGTATGCAGCACCTACCTTTCAGGAAAAAGGTGGCTTTGGAAACCCTGTTCCATATATTCCTCCAGTTCTGGAAGTAAAATGTCAGGTACTTGAAGACTGACAGGGAAGAAGTAGTCTGGGAGGGCACAGGCATTTCCCCTCTGTTACAGACCAGGAGTGGATCTTGCACAAGATTATTTTTCTCACTTGGGTGTGCATGGTGATCTCTGGTCTGGACTCTGAGAAGACTCTGAGAAGTATAATCCCATTCATTGTCAGGGCTCCCACTGCTAAAATTGTGCCCTAATAATTATTTTGGGAGGACCCAAATTTCAAATGTTTTGTGCCTAAATGTAAAAGTCTAATATTTTAAAATAAATGGCAGATTTATTAAACTATTGGTTGTACCTTTTTTCGTCCTTTGTTCTCCTCTGATTTTCTAACCAGATGTTATTGCTACTAATTCTTCACAATCCCTCTGATTTTTGTGAGGGGAAAAAATATCCCTTTTTTATCAGACTGACAGAAGGAAGAGTGTTGTCTCTCCTCCTGCTCTTCATTATTATATTTTGTGACCTCCTTTTTCGTCCTTTTTTTTTTTTTTCCTCCTTTTTCCTTCCTTTCATTTTGCAGTTACAGGAAATAATTCCATTCCACATACCCAAGGGGGAGATTGAGGATGGATATAGTAAATTATAAACTGCTAAATAAATCAGGTTCAATATGTCTTTTGCATTAATCTGCCATGTTTCATTCTGTCCATGTTTTTTGTATTCAAAAAACTGATGATGAAAAATCCCACTGGTGCAATGCGAGATGTCCACAGGTATTATGAATATCCCTTCATAGATTTCCACTGAGGCGCACAATATGCGGTCAGCTCAAAGTCAGTCCTGATTTACTGATGCAAACAAACACATTTGCACAGAAAATAACACTCTGTCCCTCAGTTAAAGAAAGATATAGATTTTAATACCAGAAATTATATTTAAAACAAAGCAGTAATTTTCTTTTGCAGGGAGAGCTGTTTGCCACATTCAAGAAATATGTCCTATTTCAGTGAATTTTCAAGGGAACATGGGGACAAGGAGGTGCACAGAAAGTGCACTTAAAATTTCTTACATTAAATGTTTCGTAGTAGTGAAACCTGTGGGTGTGCCACACCAGATTGTGGAGAAAATAAACAAGGAGGAGTAAGTTTAAGCTGAATAATGTGTTCATTAAAGAGGAAAGGAAAACAATTAATTTCTAATTATCTGTATGTATATTAGTGCAGTTCTGTCTTTTGCTCTAATTAAAAGCATCTTATCTGTAAATGAGATCTCTAAGAGAGAAAACATACTAATTTTTCTCATCTACCAGTAAGGGGAAAATATTCAATCCTGTTGGGGAGATGCAGCCTGGAAAACCCTGACTTCGCAGGAAGAAACAGCTTCTTCAAAATGCAGTTATGAAAACCGATGTCTTGGATAAACTGAGATGAAGTGCTTGCCTGAAGGTTAAATTAGAATCAAAGTTCATGGACAGCAACAAAAAACACTGAAGTCTGAGGAAAGAAGAAGTTATCAGCTTGGAATAATGTCTGTCTTTATGCGCAAACTGATAAGTACTTTCATCAATCTAAAATGCCTGCAATTATGTATTCATGCATTGTGTGGTCTGTCGTTTTGAGGGTCTTGATCCTCTTCTCATCTGCATCAGATCCTTGTGGATGTAACCCCACTGTTAAAAGAAAAAGTGGAGTTGGGCTCTGGAGTAAACCTGCTTTGGTTTACTCTGCTGGAAGTGTGGAATTGAATATTGACTTCTACGGGTTTATTCTGTGTTTCCCTAAAAACCTACTCTATATCAGTGTTGCTTACACTGCTAAGTATGCTTTAGGTCCTCGGGTTAGCACTGGTGGGAAAACCCCCTCACAACACAGATTTAGCATGAGGTAGTCATGAAAGAATAAATGTTTGCATGTAAGCACTATGGACATCATGTCCAGATCTTCATGTGATATAATTGAAGAAAATGGCCTGTCAGGTAAAAATGTTCTGATGGCAAATGCAGATAAATGTAGCTACTCATCTTTTACTTAAATCTGTCTTTGAAATTTAATAAGTACCTTAATGACAAAGCTTGCATAATAGTTTTTTTCCATCTACAATCATGGGAACATGACGTGAAAAATTTAGATTTTTGAGATTTTTTGAGTTTTGAGTGCTCCAAGATGTCTTGGTCTTTCTGTTCCAAATATTCCTTTTTTCCCCAGTCATTTGGTAATTAATTCATACAACAACAACAACAATTTTCAAAGTAGAGATGAAAACTAAAGTCCCATCAGTTAAAGAGAAAAGAAGCTTACATTGCTGTAGAACCATGAAAATGTCTCCTTTGCTGTGACAGAGTGTTTAAATGTTTCCTGTCTTGCTCATGGTGATCATGTTGAAAATGAGCTTATAACAGTCCTATTAGCTGTCTTCAGGTATGTTTCTACATGTTAGAAAAATCTGTTACCTAGCCTGGCTCCTTGCTTCATACAGCAGTATTCTAAAACATAATTTTCTCTTCACCTCCAGCATTGAGGAAACATGCTCTATTTTTGAACTTTGGTGCATGCTGAATTTTAATAAAAATAAAAATACTTTTCCTTTCCCTTCTACAGTAAAGAAATTATTAATGGGTAATTATTATTTTTTTTCTCTCTTCATACTGTTCATCTGTAAATACATATATAGTCCACAATTCAAGACCACAATTACCCAGATTGTAACTTTTTTTTTTTTTTCCAGCGCTTAGGGAGGCTTTTGTTGCGGAGCAGAGGAGAAGCTAGAGATGGAAAGAATGTATCAAGGAACAGAGGGTTTTAGTCTAGGACTGGACTGGGAGAACTGGGACCGAACACAGAGGTGTGGCAGTACCTGCCTTCATCAGGCAGTGGGTACAGACAGTTCAATCACAATAAAAGTGACATTTGCAATAACAGACCTCAGTAATTGGGAGGCAATGGCTGGCACCTACTGTGCTGACCCAGACAAAATGGCAAAAGCTTTTGAAGTTATGATTAAAACTCAGGATCCTGACTGGAAGGATTTAGGATTGTTAGAAATGTTGTTTGTTGGTACAGAGAGAGAGATGGTTGTTAGAACCTGTTGGAGGTTTGTGGAAGAGCAAATTATATCAGGTGACTTGCTGGGTACAATGGACATTAATTTTTGCACTGCGGATCCCAAGTGGGACCCTAATGTGCCCATGTTTAGACAGATGAAATAGATATCAACAATGGATATCATATGGAATGAGACATGCCATGCTCTCTATATGTTATCAATATGCCTAAATAATTTGCCAATAAATTTGATATGCCATGCTATCACTATGTCTAAAAAATTTGAAATTTAGCAGGATTGCAAGGAATCAACTACCAAATTTTTCAAGTCATCTGAAAGGAATGGCTTAAAAATGTATTAACATGAATCCTGAAGAAGAGGAGGGAAAAACTCAATTAGCCACCACATATGTAAGGCAATCCTCAGATGATCCTGGAAGGAAACTGCAGAAGGCTTGGGGAACAAAAGAGGTGTGATTTAGGGGAGCTGTTAGATGTTGCTTGCAGAGTTTATCAGAATAGAGAAAAATAGTGAGGAATAACGAAACAAAAAGTAGTTGTAGTTATGGAAGGAATTTTGGAAGGAATGATGCCCCTGGGGAAAGGAAGGGATGAGGGCATTGGCAACCTCGTCCTCAAATTTCCTCAGGAGACCTGGTATAAATCAAATGTGCATGCTGTAATAAAGACGGGCATTGGAAAAAGGATTGTCCACAGCTGACACATAAAAGCCCTCCTCTTGTAACCATCACCAGTGATGACAGTGGGAGACCAGAGGATTCTTCCCTGGAAGAACCTCTGATTACAGCTGAGTGGGGAAATGAGGAAAAAAAAGAAAATTTCTCAAACCTGTGGTAAAGGAACACCCATCTAAAAAATTTGGGACACTGGACGTAGGAGACCCCTGAAGAAGACACCAAAAGACCAGATGAGGAGTCCTGACAAGGGGTGTGACCATGTAAATTCAAGTAATACATATAATATACTTAAGTGGGGATAACTAATGAATAGCTAATGGATATGTAATCAGTGTGTAAGGTAAAACTGTTTACCTGACGCTCAGCACATTTGATGAGAGGAGGGATCCTCCAAATGAATAGTGTGCAGCAACAAAGAATGCCTGCTTTCTAATACTCAGAACTATGTTAGAAACTTTCTGTCCTACAGATTTTGGTATCAGAGGTTCCATGGTTCTGTGCCAGTCTTGCAAATGAGCTTTGGTTCCTGGCTCTTTTAGGTGGTTGTGTTTCCTGCACCTTTTGTGTCATTCTGTTGACTTCTCAACAGTGCATTGGATTTTGTGAGCATGGCATGTAACTCTCCCTGAACAGATTTATTTTCGAGGCAGCACATCCAAAGTCCTAGGTACTCTAATTTTCATGGTGCTTTGCTCTTCAATTGTATTATATCTTGCAAAGGAGAAATTCTGAGCTGTGCCCTCTGGGGGACTGGGTGAGAAGACAGTTGTTGCTATTGCTGTTTAACCTAGATTTGCAGTGCATTTCTGGGTCACAACAGTAGATGTATTTTTGGGGTTTTCTTTATGTTGGATGGCAATTCCAACTTAAGTTGGAAATAACTTGGAAAGTGCTTTTACAAGTATTCCTAGGAATGATTTGGGCTGCAGCACTTTCTCCATTGTTGTGCTTAAGAAATGGTTCTCCCCAGCTTAGTGCCTTCCCCCACTGAGTCTCCAAAACTGCCTTTCCCTTCCACTCCACGGCAGATTGGAGAGGAGACTTGGAGGCACAAAAGGCAAAGATCGTGGGCTGAGATGAGAACAATTTACTGGAAACAGCAATGAGACAGGAAAATGAAGAGTGGCAGCAACAATATTGATAACAAAAGTGTACAAAAGAGGGAGTGCAGAGATTGCCTGCTGATAGTGACAGCAGCCACATCTCCCAGATGGCTCCCTCCAGCAGGGGACAAGCTCCCTCACTGCTCCCTCTGCCTCACTTGCTCCAACAGAAAGAATGCCCTTCTCCTTGAAAGGGAGAGAGAAAACTCATTCCCTGCACCCCTTGCAATGACTTGAGGTAGTTTTGAAAACGGGCTGAAACTAGAGCATTCATTTTGGATGCTTTGCCAATAGCAGAGTTGCCATACATGGGCTACTGACACTGTATTTACAACTAATATTATTTTTTCAGTGATATGATAACCCATCCAAAATGACAATTGACCTTTTCTTGGTCTGTAAATTGTTCTTTAGTGACTTCTATTTTCATATGGATTTTTAGCAAGATTGATGATTCTAAGTTAATTTTTCCAGTACTAGCTTTACGAGCATAAGTTGAAATATAAATGTACATGATAAACCTCACATTAATTTTTAATAAAGTTCTCCACAGGACATGTACCCTTCCTAAACTTTTAGTTGCAATATAATATTGGGTCCTAAGGCAGGATTTGTCTTTTGATGCACGTTACACCTTTCTTCTCTTTTTTCCTTGTGTTTAAAATCCTTTCTGGACCCACTAGAGAAACAGTTTTTCATTGTTTTACACTTTTTTTCTATGAACAAAAATTGTGTCAGTATTGTATTTGCAGGGAATGCTCCAACGAAGGCTGGGATGATGAATCTGACTCCATGTTCTCAGAAGGCTAATTTATTACTTTATAATACTATATTATATTAAAGAATACTGTACTATACTAAAGAATACAGAAAGGATACTTACTGAATGCTAAAAAGATAATAATGAAAACTTGTGACTGTTTTCAGAGTCCTGACACAGCTTGGCCCCAGTTGGCCAAAGAGTCAAAACAACTCACAGCAAAATCCAATGAAACAGTCACCTGTGGGTAGACCATCTCCAAACACATTCCACACATGAGTACAACACAGGAGAAGCAAATGAGATAAGAATTGTTTTTCTTTTCTCTGAGGCTTCTCAGCTTCCCAGGAGAAAAATCCTGGGTGAAGGATTTTTTTCAGAGAATGTGAATGCCACATGTCAGGTCATCTCCACTAAATTTTCATCTTATCACAGATTACAGGTCCCTTTTTCTTTCCTGTGTCAGCAGAAGAGAGATATGAGACTTCTATCTAATGACTGTCTTTCCTTGGAGGAAATAAGTTTTCCTGGGTGTTTTGTTTGTTTGTTTGTTTAGGGTTTGGGGGGCAGGGTTGGTCTTTTGGGAGTGTTTGTTGGTTTTTGTTTTTTTTTTTTTTTTTCTTTTTGCAAGGAAGACTGAGACAGAAGAAATAGCTAAGTAATTTAAGTTTATGGGTTCTCTTCAGAAAAGAGGGAGACCAAGTTTTTCCTCAGTAATTGTTCTGCTAATTTCCTGGTCATGTAGGAAACTGTGTTTGTTGAGGCAAAGTGTTTTGCATGTACAGTATAGACCATAACCACTTTTCTCCTCTTGTGGGCATGAAGTGTGAGAGCTTCTCCATTTGTCTTAAGAAAACCCTGCACGTGCTTCCTTTGGGAGCTCAAACTCCAGATTAAACAGCATCTTTCAAATCACCTCTTAGAGCAGCTCCTCAGATGAAACACCAAGAGCTTCTGTCACAGGCTTGCAATTCAAGCCCTGACCCTGGTATGCTGAGAGAACTTGTTGCTTGTGTAAGCAGAACTGCTCTGGAGTTTGTGGGCTGCCCCTCCCACAGCTGAGGCTGAATGGCAGCTCATGGGGGTCCAGCAAGAACAGTGACAGACGGGTAAAATGATGCTGGTCTCAGAAGTCAAATGCCAGGTTTCAAGTTCAAGTGGCTTGTCAATCTTTCAGACTTAGCCATACTCAACTCATTGGCAGAGTGGAAATAAAACATTACATCAAAACACAGCATTTTTGCTTCTTGACAAAGATATCAATGTAGGACACTGAGGCAGGGAGAAAGGAAGGAAACATAACCTACCTTTTGGCAATCATCACAGGACCTCTAACAAAAGACTACAGGGCAGTGCAGTGTGTCTTGTAGGGTTTCCTCTACTGCTGTAGCTCCTCTGTGGGTTATAATTGCATGAAGCAGCCCATGCTCAGTCAGGAACCAGTGGGATGGGGTGATAAAGGCCTTGGTGTTGCTGCCTAAACAACAGAAATTTTTACTGGTGACTCCTGTCACCAGTAATAGATGTGACATTTCCCACAGAAAAATAACATGAGGAGACTTTAAAGGGGTAGAGCAAATATCATTTTGCCTCACATCCTGTAAGTAATCAACCTCCCATGCAAATTTAACAGGCAGGAACTTAGTTTATGACCATAGTGAATCCAAAGAGGACCAATAGCTTGCAGGATTTTTTCTCTGAAAAAATGGTGGTAGCACACTGGGAATGGATCTCTCTATCTCCTTCTTGTAAGTGACGGGATGCTATGCGGACAAAAGTGGCTGTAAAAAGGATAAATGAGGGGCTTGGATTTCTACAAAATTATGTTTTATAAAAAGCTGGGATTCCTTCAGGGCAGGGCATCCCACTTTTGCTCAACATTGGAAGCAGCTCATGTACAGGGCTTTGTGTGACTCATTTGACTTTGTGCTAATACCTGCTTCAATGGGATCTTGTCAGTCACAAATGTTAAGATTTGTCTGTAAGGGATCTTTGCATGTATCACGCTATCTTGTATTCAATGAAATTTGGACTGGCACTTCCCCCTGCTCCCCCTCTCCCCCCCATCCCCATCCCCCGCCTACAAAGAAACTTTGAGGTCATTTCCAGCAAATACTGTAAGGGGTGAAATAGTCAGCACAAAATGGGGTCTCTGCTTGGGTGGAGTTCCTTAAAACCTACAGGGAAAGAAGGGAGCTGTCACAGCTGAGTGGAAAATAGGGTTCATTTGCCAAAGAGATCTGTAAATAGAAGTTACATCTGTTAGTGTCTATTTGTAGTAATTCAGCAAATCTTAGAAAAATCTACTGAGGGAGTTATCTCCTTGTTGTTTAAGCTGAACTGGCAGCTGAGCACCATGCAGCCACTCATTCAGTCCTTCCTCTTACACTCCCAACTTCAGTGAGTGGGGAGGAGACCCAAAAGTAAAAATTTGTAGGTTGACATAAGAACAGTTTAATGTTTGAAAACAAAGTAAAACATTACACTAAGAGAAAATAACAATGATAATTAAAAGGCAAAGAAATAAACAATCAAGTGAAACACAATACAGCTGCACATAACTCCCCGATTGATGCCAGACCCTGTTCACAAACCCAGATCAGCCCCATTTCCAAGTAAATCCCCCAATTTATATACTGGGCATGGCACTCTATGGTGTAGCATATCTCTTTGGTCAGATCAATCACCTGTCCCACCTACACAGCTTTACAGTTTTATTTTTGTGTACCTCCTCACTGGCAGAGCATGAGACATAAAATAACCCCTGTAAAAAAAAAAAAAAAAACCCTATCCTATATGGATAAACACATCTTAGCAACCCCCAAAACATCACTGTGGCATCAATATTGTTCCCATTCTGAACCCAAAACACAGCGCTGTACTAGCTACTGAGACAAAATTAACTCTGGCTGAAACCAGGATGCTCCTTTGTTTGTTTTTCTGTGTTCTTAAAAAACAACTTTTGTGAGTGTTCAGCTGTGGCCACTTGGCAGCTGGAAGCCCAGGCATGTTAACATGAAGGCAGACCCATGTGCAAGGATGTGGTTTCCACACATTCTGAAGATGCCAGCCCTAAACCAAAGCGTGCGGTGCACCCTGGCTTGTGCAGTTTGCATGGCTCCTTTGAAGGCAGAGGGAAGAATCACCTCAGGGTATTTGGTATCGATACAAGCTGGGGGATGGAAATATTGGGAGCAGCCATGCCAAGGAGGATTGGCGCTGCTGGTGGATGGGAGGCTGGACAAAAGCTGGCTGTTCTTCCAGCCCAGAAATACAATTGTGTCTTGGGCTGCATCAAGAGCTCTGTGGCCAGCAGGTCGAGGGAGGAGATTCTGCCCCTCTGCTCTGCTGTGGTGAACCCCCACCTGGGGAGCTGCATCCAGCTCTGGGGTCCCCAGCACAGCAAGAACATGGAGCTGTTGGAGCAATGGAGAATCACAGAATCAATTAAGTTGGAAAAGACCTCTGAGAACATGAAGTTTAGCCTATGACCTAACACCTCCATGAAAACTACACCATGGCACTAAGTGTGGCATTCAATCTTTCCTTCTTTTAGAGAAACTAAACTCTTAACATGTTTCTCTGCTTACTGTAGGGTCACGTGTTTTTCTTGTAGAAAAAGTACATAATGTTATGTTGTAGTTAGATAACATTATTCTAAATTGAAACCTAATTGCTGTTATCTAGAAATATGCATTCTTGTATGCAATTTGGGATGCTTACCTATTATGAAGAAGTGGTGATGGGAAGTAAGTGTAGAAATAACTGTGGAGGCTCAGGCATAAGCATGTTTTGTCTCAAAGATTCTGACTGTTACAACAGGAAAGATGTGATTTGAGGTGCTGAGAGGCCACAGTCCTGCAGAGGTGGGGCAGCACTTGTTCTGAGCCAAATTCCTGCTCCACTTGTGCTTAAAATCCTCTTTCTTAACTCACTCCCTGAGGGAGGGCTGAAGGGGCTGGAATGAACAAAACAGCAGAAAAAGTCTAGTTTGCATAAGGGGCATGCACCAGGTCAGATATAAAATGAAGTGGATTAGGACCCCTTGCTCTCTTTTTCCTCTCTTTCACACTCAAGTTCACCCCAGCTCTGGTCCACCCATATGGCAGGACCAATGTGGTAGCTGTGAACTCATTCTTTGTTTTTCTTTCTCACCTTTATTCCTCTCCTTCCTTGCTTTGTCTGGGAAAAGCATGGCTGTAATATTTTTCCCCATCCTTGGTACCAAAATTTGCTGTGAGAGTGGGAGCTCGTGGAAGTGTATTGTGACTTGTTAACCAGCACCTTTAAGAAGAGCTGTGTTGTGGCTTGTGAGCCAACACCTTTGGTTGCAAGATGTGGCTTGGTAGCCAGCACCTTTGAGAAGTTTGCTGTGGGAGCTGAGAACTGATTGAAGCATACTGTAGGAAACTAAGGGCTCGCTAGCCATTTCTTCTGAGAAAATGCATTCTGAGAATTTCAGGGCTTGTTAGCCAAAACCTTTTGATCTAAGGAGCAAGCTGGCTGCCAGAGTTACAGCAACAATACAATAAAAGCACAAGAGTTCTCTGACACGTGTCTGGTGTTTTTGTTCAGCCTGACAAGAATTTACAGCGAACATCCCAGCACGTACCAACGGGTCGTGACACCAAGCAGGAACTTTTAACAAAATATTTTTGTAAGAAAGTAAATTTATCCAGATATGTTAATTAAAAGGATTTTGAGATTTGCTGTTGTCCTAAGGAGGTTTTCTGGACCTGGGTTAAAAACTGTTGTCAGCAGGAACCAAAGGCCTCAGATCAGAGCTCTCTCTCTTGTGGCTGACTTGCATTACCAACCAGATGTTTTAGTTGTCTGAGGAACAGCTTTCTGTCTTTTTGCCAGCACAATTCAGAGCAAAATAAATGCTAAAGACAATTGTTTTTTCTTTGTTTTTAGATGTATTTCTAATAAACCTCAAGAATCTGAAAGTAGCTAGCGGTCCTCTTGTACTAATGCCTGACCATTATTTTTTTAATGAATATTTAGCTACAACCTTATCCTTAAGAAATGTTACAGATTCATATTTAACATTTGTTGAATGCACACAGAAAAACTTAACCTGACTAATCTTTAAAAGAAGGAAGGCCTCGTGATAGAAAGACTATGATTAGTGGGTTAGTCCTTCCACTTTTAGTTTAAGGATCATACCATCCCTTGGTTTAGACTTCAGACAGCATGATAATCTTAACTAAATGAAAGTGTATGTAATTACCTGAAGTTGGAGAAGGAGGAACTGTTTTGTAGGGAGAGTTTTTAAACTTGTCTTGATATGAAGCACATCGGCAAGAGCTTTGGAAATCTCCTTTTTTTGTGTGCTCCCTGCAGAGTTCGAACTCCGTTACCGCTTAAAGTTTTTAGCCTAAAGAGATCACATTGGGCCAGCTATAATGTTTTGTCTTTTTAGCATTTAATCTAAAGAACCAGAATGGAGTATTAGCTGTAAAACGACATGGCCATCTACTGATAGAAAACTGTATAGCTTCTCGAAGGCAGGCAAATGTAAGAAAGGGAGCTCAGATTTCAGTACTTAGTTAATAGAAGTTCTCCGGAGATTCTGTCATCCACAGGGTGTAATTACATGAAAAGCCAACAGCTTTTAATGAAGACTTGGTGAAATAATGGATTATTGCATTACTAGAGTTTGTCAACCTCGGAAAAAAAGAATTCCTGTAATTCAACCTAGGTAGAATTAGAGCAGCATAAACCGAAACTGCAGGAATAAAAGAAACACTCCAACAACATCTTATAAGTTTTAGACAATCAGGAATTACTTTATTCTGGCCTGGATGTTATTCTGGCCAGGATATGCAATAGAAATCATTCCATCACACGTGGTTAGTTACCAGAATTTTAACATCTTTAGATACAAAAACCCCAAAGAAATTCTTGTTTATTGATTCTACATTACACAGTTCTTAGCATTCAACCTCCTGTTGTTTTTTGGTCCCTCCACTCTCGAAGCTAATTTGGTTCTCATTCTTTGGTTCTCTTATCAATCTTTTCCCAGACCAGGTTTCTCCAACTGCAGGGCAGGGGAGGGGATGGAGGGTGGAATGTTTGTTAGGGTCCCTTTATCTCCTCTGTGTCTTCTGGTTAGTCTCAACCTACACACGTTAAACTCTTAGAGTCTAGGAATCTTCTTTTTGTTCATTGAAGACCATCAGGCCTCAGCCAGCAAACATCAAACTCTCAGTGGACAGATTCTTTTGAAGGAAAACTTCAATTCCCCTCCCCCTGGGCAAAGGCGAGCAAACCCATGACTAAAGTTACTTAAAAAAATTTTAGAAGTTGTATTGTTTTGAGCAGATCCTCCTTGAGATAATGCCTCACTGGTAAATGTGTGTACGTGTGTGTGTGTGTGTGTGTGTGTGTGTGAGTGTGTGTGTGTGTGTGCACAGATTTTGTTGCTCTGATTTTGTGCAGGTAGTTGAACTTTCAAGTCCACAGTTGGAAAATGTCCCAAGAGATAAGCAGGTGATTGCAGAAGCTCATATGCTTAAGGAACTTGAAGGTCTTTCATTCCCTTTTCCTAGTTGTACATGATGGGCAGAGAACAAAGATTGCGAAAAAACCTCCTGAATATGAAGGTGGTTACATAACACAAGGTTAAGAAAATTAATCCACAAGGACCAGAGGTTTATGTCCAAAGAGGAGACAAAGGAGTCCTTTCTGGCTTTGTTTGAATAAAGGGAGAGGCCATGGGGCATTCCACTGGCATCTCTCAAGTTTTTGGAGGATGAAGCCTCCTTTTTATCCTAATTTCCTGTCTGCTTTTCCCTTCTCTCTTTCCCCATTGGCTGAGGTACTGGAGAGGTACCGACTCCCTGACACACCTGATACTGAAGATTTCCCTCAAATGTATAACCCTCCCTTTTACTTTTTAATTCTTACGGAGTTTAGGGGTTTTTCTTTCCCATTGTTTCTTTCATCTCTCATTGTCTAAATTCGTTTATCAGCAAACCTACAGTTTGTTTGTAAAAGCAAATATTTTTTTCCATTCATCAATCAGTGGAATCCTCCCCATTGTTTATTTTATCTTCTAGAGCTAATTTTATCTACCAGCAGATCCACAGCTTGTTTGTAAAGACAAATCTGCTATTCTTCTCACCTCCAATCAGCTTTTTAAGTGGTGTCCCACAGATATTCAGCAAGAGATACAAGTTTCTATCCAAATCTAGAGCATGGTCAGTTTGCATTTTGGTAAAAAACAGCTGAGAAAGATGTGTGATATTTAGAAACTGCTTTGGTAAAGGCAGCATCAGAAACATGAAGGATATAGTGAGAAATAAAGCCATGCTGGTATTTAAAGTGTTACCCATGAGATTTGTTTTTTGTCTCATTCTTTCTGACCCTTCTGAGCCCCTCCAGCACTGCTGTGACACAAATGTCAGCAAAGTAGTTATCCTGGGGACTTCCAGGCCCACTCACCTCAGACAGCTCTGTGAATACTCTGCAAGGACACCTAGAGAGCTGCTCTGCAAACTGAATCTTGCTCAAAAGGATCAAGTTTGATACTGACTGCAGCCTTTCCAGATGTGGTGAAGTGCCATCCTAGGCAGGTTGTACCAGTTAGGCCTGGGGTTTAGAAATCAGCATCCTCTGCCACTAAGGAGGCCTTTCAGAAAGAAATCATCTCTCTGCTCCATATTCTGCAAGAATATCAAAATTATTTGAAAAGAAGGTGAGATCACAGAAGTAGGCAGATTTTAAATGCTGAGTGTTATAAATAACAAATACAGTTATTGGCTTTTGCATTTAGGTATTAACTTTAGTTTTACAAGTTATTATTGATCACACAAATTGTAATATAGTATAATTTGTAATTACTGCTTTTGATATAGTATAATCTGTCAGAATATGCATACACCATATAGCTTTTATATATAAAAGTGTCATATACACTATATTAGACCATAGCATAATAGACACTGTGAAATGTTGAAATGCTTTTTCATGTAACTAACTCGGAAAATGGTGTAAAATATTCAGGTGATTTCCCACGTTGGGGGGCTATCTTATCTGAAAGACAAGATAAAGGAAACGGAAACCAGAGCACTGAAGAAAAGAGGAATTTATTGACCCTCGTTATCAGGGAGTGAAAATACAAGAGGATGGAACCACGAGAAGAAATAAAATATATGGGTTTAATCTCCAAGCTGGTGTGAAAGCAAGTCAAAGGTTAAACCTAAGCAAAAGAAGATCTAAATTCAAAGGAATGTTTGAATATGTATAAACTCTTATGAATATGCATGTACCCATGTAATGTAACAGTATATAGAGAACAAGGTTTAAGGTAACAGTGTGCTTTGGGCAAATACCCAAGCACCCCAGCACTGGATTTTATCCTTTTTATCCCTTAATAAGCTTTTACAAAAATTTTAAATAGTGAGCCATATTTCTCAAAGCAAAATGTAAAAACAGCAACATTTAACAGAGGTGAGATTAGTTGCTGCAGACTGAGACAGATATGCAGAGTCTTTCCATAAACATTAACAAGACTAGGAACAGAAAGTTTAACTTTCTTATCATGGAGATCATCAACAATCTGGATTTGGTCTTGTGTGTGAACTTGCACCAACAGGTGAGAGCTTATGTGCATACATGTACATGCTCCTTCTGAAAACAGTGATGCAGATTCCTTCTGATGTGCTAGTAAATAGCAAGAATCAGTTTCCCTGCCACATCTACTACTGCTAGGTGCAGTCAAATTCCCTTAAAATACTGTTAATTCAGAGACATAACTCATTTTGGAAGGACAATGATGTGAACAGCATAAGCACATATAAGAACGTAGAAAACATTCTGTCAGAGAACTCACCTCTGTGCTTAGATGGACATGGGGTGGGCCACTGGCAAAGGTCACAGCCCGACAGCTTCTTGGAGTCTGATTTACTGTGAGCCCACGTCAGGCTGCACTCATCCTGAACACCTGAGAGGAAGGTAAGGTTAGTCCTTTCCTGTCCTACATATGCTGTCTTGAGTTATTTCATCCTCAATATGTCTTCTCCACAGGCAGAAATACACACTGATGTATGTTGTGTCACTGTGGCTATGAGACAGGTGGAAGTTGCAATTCACACACCAAAATATGATAAAAGCATCTGGTACCTGGATCTGAGTTGCCAGTGAAACAACTGCAAGATTCTAATCCAAAACATTGGCATGGGAGTCTGTATATCCAGGGCAAAAGTATGTGAGGCTTTATAAATATGAAAATACAGCCTTTAAAAGTGCTTTGTTTGTGTAGAACCCAGGGCTCATGCTCAGGTCAGACTTGTGTTTCCGTGACAGATAAATACCAACACCATTCTGTGAATCAGGGCAGGAGCCTGAGCTCTGAGATTTGCCTGTGGGAGCTAGGGCATCAAGTGAAAACCAAAGGCCTCAGCCTGGATAGTACATTTTGCCACAGGCAATAGGAATTTCTCTGTGCAAGCCTTGAAGTTATACAGCTAGGAAGCATGTCTTAATTTTTATCTTAATGTGTGCACTGGGCTTAGTCATAATTTTTCATCATCATTGCTTAGAAAACAGAAAATATTTCAAACAATGTATACTTCTATTCAGTGGCAATATGAGGATAACAGCAGTTGTTTTTTCTTGTTTCTTTTTTTTTTCTTTGTCAATATTTTGTGAATTATATAAATGCTTTGAAGTTCTCCTGTTTAAAAAAAAAGGTTTGGCAGGGAAATAGTATTGTTTTTTTTAATTTCTTTTTGGCCTTTAATACTTTTTTATGTTCTTTTGAGGTTTGTGGGGTTTTTTTGTTATTGTTGGGTTTTGTTTGCTTGTTTCTTTGTGTTTATTTTGCTTTGTTTTGCTTTTTGTTTTGTTTTGTTTTTAGTTATAAAGGCTAGAAATGTCTGCACTTATAATAAAAAGTGCCCTGAAGTTCTTATAAACGATTTTGACATCCATCAGCCTAGGCTTGAAAGGAAGAATGGCAAATATCACAGAACTTGCATTAAAATACAGATAGCTGGCAATGTAATAAAGTTTTCTATGCTTTTAGCAACAATTCTTCATTGACCACTATCTCCCATCTGTGAACTTCACTCTTGCAAGGAAGTGTGCTGTAAGATGAAAGAAATAAAGAGAGCTAGGAAGAAAAAAACAAAAAGGAAAAAATACAAGGTATGGCATAAGGATTTAACAAAGAATTAAACACAAAGAAACACATGTCCTGAAAACTGTAGAGCACAACAAGCCAGGATATACCTTGAAATCCAGTCCTTGGGGTTTTTTGTTGCTTTGGTTTGGTTTTGGGGGGAAATAAGTTCCACTGTAGCCTTTAAACTGCTGACCTCTTATCTTTTCAGTTAAGAACCTTATCAGTTACCATAAATAACAGCTGGTTTAATATTATGCAGAAAATCATGTATGTGCTTCTTATTAGCTTTTATAAATGTGTTGTGCTGAAAGCAGATTCTTTTCCCTTTTCTTTTTTATCTGTAAAGATGAAGATTGCCAAAAGGATTTTTTAGGAAGGATTTAAGGATAGTCAGTGTTTCTCCTGATAAAAAACTTTTATTCCGCTTTCCCATTTTTTTCCATAAGAAACCACTGTTGATTCCTTTCTTTGAAGATTATTGTTTTAATAATCTTAAATGAATATTTTCCTAGAAATAGAAATTTTTATAATGATACAATTCACAAGATCAAGCCCTGCTGGTGTCATCACGTGCTGTAATGCAAGAAGATTACATTTGGGTCCCTGATGTGTGATGAGAACAGAATTAAAACAATTTATCAGATAATACTTCTTAATTTTTTAGAGATTTCTCCTTTCAGTTCCTCTTGGTTCCCTTGTTACATTCAGACACTGCCTTCAACCTAAGCAGCTTTTCTCTTATCTTGAGGTTTATTTAGGTTTTTGACCCAGGGTATGCTTTTGTGTTGTATTGAGAGCAATCATGTAACCAGACTCAAGAATGAGAGCTGTCCTTTGTAAGAGAAGTTGGCTAAATCACAGAATGAACCAGGTTGGAAACAATCTTTTGAGATCATCTAGTCCCACCCATGACCTAACACCTCCTCATCAACTAGACCAAGGCACTGAGTGCCACATCCAGTCTGTGAACACGTCCAGGGATGGTGACTCCACCACCTCCCGTGGCAGATGATTCCAGTGTGCAATCACTCTTTCAGTGAAGAACTTTTTTCTTACATCCAACCTAAACTTCCCTTGGCACAACTCAAGACTGTGTCCCCTCATTCTGTCAGTTGTTTCCTGGGAGAAGAGACAGACCCCCACCTGACTACAGCCACCTTTCAGGGAGTTGTAGAGAGTGATAAGGTCACCTCGGAGTCTCCTTTTCTCCAGGCTAAACACCCCCAGCTCCCAGAGTTGTTCCTCACAGGGTTTGTGTTCCCAGCCCCTCACCAGCCTCGTTGCCCTCCTCTGGACTCGCTTGAGCATCTCAGCATCCTTCCCAAACTGAGGGCCCAGAACTGGACACAGCACTCAAGGTGTGACCTCACCAGTGCTGAGTACAGGGGAAGGATGATCTCCCTGCTCCTGCTGGCTGCACTGTTCCTGACATTCCAAGGATGCCCTTGGCCGCCTTGGGCATCAAGGCACACTGCTGGCTCCTGTTCAGCCGGCTGTTGACCAGTACCCCCAGGTCCTTTTCCACCTGGGCTCTATCCAGCCACACCGTCCCCAGCCTGTAGCATTGCAGGGGGTTGTTGTGGTAAATAAATCTGCTTAATATAAAGTCCTCTCATTGAGGACATATCAGATATTAAACTGATAAGAATTTCAATTATCTACAGCTTTTATAATAATTTCAAAGCCTGGTTCTTCTGCTTTGAAGAAACACTTAGAATGGTGTCAGTGGAATTATGTGAAAAAGGGGCTGATGCAGCAGCAAAAGAGAACCAGGCAGAGTTCAATGCATTCAAACATATCTACAGATAAATGGAGACGTGCTTCAGATGCTGCATAACAATACAACAATTTATAATTTACTGAGTTCATCTCACAGTTCACAATTGCTTTTTTAGATTTTGCCAGACTTATTTGGAAAGAAAAGTTAAAAATATGCTAAGGATTACACAGTCAAGTCCTAACCAAGTACAGGTGACAAACAGCACCTACACCTTTGCATTGTGGAAGGTATTTGTTCTAATGGATTCCTTAAAGATTACTTGGTGCTTTTAAGTAGGGGGATTTCCTTCTGGCTTTTACAATGAAAAAATCAGGTAGCTGGGAAATCTCTCTGCTGCTTCCTTTTTCCAGTCTTTGAACAGAGATAACAGTACATACCTGAAACTCTTCCCTAACAACAAATTTCTGATAACTGGTGGGCAGGAGCATCAGAAAGAGGGAGGACTAAAAATTAGTTAGTATAAAATGTCAAATATTCAAACAGTGCATTTTTAAATTTAAAAACTGGTGTGATGAGATTGTTGTAGGACAAGGAGGGAAGGAGAGGACAGCGCACAACTAATGACCATAAAGATCAGCTTGTGGTTAAATATAATCAGATAAAGCTCCTCTAAAAAATCAGACAATCTCAGGCACATGAAGGAAGAAAAGACAGTTTAAGGGAGCCTTCCAGGGTGCTTCTATTCCATTCAGCACATACTCTGTTTTTCCTTCTAAGCCTGAATTTCTACTGCCCCCCCTCCCCATGAAATATGTTACTGTCTTTTCTTTTGATTATTATCTTCTACACTGACTGATGAGACCACAAAAGCTATTTGCAGTGTTTAAATCTCTCCTTGCTTTCTTCAGATTCCATATGTGAGACCATGTGTGACAGAGACTGACTTGTGTTTTGAAGCTCAGCCTCAGCACAATCAGTATGTGCAGGTCTCCATACTCTGTTCATGTCTCATTTACAGAAGGGAAATGTGATTTCCTCTTCTGCAGTGACATAAGAATGATATAATAGTTTCCACATGCTTTATCTTTAAATTGTGGGTTTTTTTCAGTTTTTTAAAACACTGAACAGTCTTCTATCATAAGGCTTGTGAAGCATTTGCACACTTCAGCAAATTTTCCATACCCTGTCTGCTATCAACTTTCAGGCTTCTAGAAGATTCAGTGGTACTCTGCTGTATCTGTTCAAAGCATCCACCTTGTGCTTTCCTGTGCTTTTCCTTTCAAATCTCTTTACAAAGCAGTTTCAGGAAATATGATCTAAAGGATCACAATAGACCTGTGTCTCTTTGGCAAACCATTCCTGACAAGTTCCCAAAGAATCTCTTCAAGGAATATACAACAAACTCAGTAACAACTGTTGCCATGATTTCTTGCTTAAATAAAACAATAACTTCCAGACTGTGTTTTCTCCTGGGATGGCAACTTATCTCTACAATCAAAGTCATAATATCATTTCACATGTGGGCTTGGGGGAAAAGAGAGTAGACAGTGAAGTTCACAGAGCCCTATTCTTTCTGCATTGCTGTTGGCCAGACTTGAGCTCATCTAGACTGGAAACATACTTAGCCAGACTGGATTTTTAACTTTTTTTTAGTTTCTCCTTTGTAAATCTAAATGCTGATAGAACCTTTTGGAGGTAGAGGAACAGTGTGATACAGGAAAACAGAAGTATGTTAAGGCAAGAGAGTGTCCCAAATCAGAGAATAAACAGCTTCCCCATGGATCAGTATTTGCTTTCCAGGGGTTGGAGCAGATGTAGGAGGGAGAACTAGGAAGAAGGAAGAACTGTGAGCCAGGAGTGTGAAAGGACTTTCAATTGTCCTGGCCAAATTTTGAAATTAAACAATTTTGTTTTCCAAGGTCTTCATGTCACTCTTTCATACACCAGTCACCTTAGAATAGGAAAGTCACCTGGTGGCCAAAGGTCTCCTAGCAGCAAGGGTGAAAACTCCCTTGGGAATTTTAACCCCAGATTTCAAATCACAGGAACACAGCACAGTTTGGTTAGGAAGGGACCTTAATGATAATGTGGTTCCAACCTCTCTGCCATGGTTCCAGCCTCCCTGCCTTCCACCAGATTGCTGAGAAAACCCAAGAGCACCAAACTTCAGATTCTTCCAATATCATGGATTAAGAGGACAGGAAAGTGTGCAGATATTTCCTACCTCACCTCACTACAGACAATCTAGATATGAGGTAAACTAGGTGATTCACAGGACAAATGAGCCTAGCAACACAGTGGGTGAATTCATGTGGTTTCTGTCATCTTCTGCAAAACGGTAAATTACATTTATATTGGCAGGCAAGTCTGATCAGTGAGCTGATGACATTGACCTCTCAGACAAAGGGAAAAAGATTTTTCTCAAATTTGTTAGAAGTTCGGTTAAAGGAAAAGACTGGAAGCTAAGTCAGGAAGGACTGGTGTCACCCATTGGGTTACTGATGATGCTTAGCAGAACAGTTGAACCCAAAGTAGAGCAGCAGATAAAAACAAGGTTGATACTGGAAGACATAGATCCATATAATATCCTTTAGTGTTCTGTGTGGCAGCCATAGGTGTCTCCCCAAAATGGAACAGGGAGATTTGGTCCAGGATTCTAGAAAAATTAGGTGATTTCAGAGTATGCTGTCTAAAGGCCCAAGGATGTGCGTTGCAAACGTATTAAATGGTACAAAATAACACTTTGTATTGCTGGGTTTCACAAAAGAGGTGTTGGAGGCACTTGCTCTCAAATCCATTGGTTTCAGTGATCAGCTGCTCACATAAAAACAGGCAGCAAGCTTGCATGGAGGTATTTCTCTAGAAGTTTACAGGAAGTTTATTGAGTCATTTAGAAACTTCTATATGGTGAGACATAAAAAACAATCCCAACTATTAACTTCCAGGTGGGAACTAGCTGGCTTAAGGATAGTGACCCAGGGATATCGATAGAGGGAATGGAAGCTGATCTGAATTTTTTTGTGACTGTAGACGCTTTCAATCTTTTACAGGGAAAATATGTGATCAAAAAAAAAAAAAAAAAAAAGAGAATTCTACAGCTTAAATGGACTTTTATTTATTAAAGAAGATTCTTAGCTTGGAACTGGCTTCAGCTTAAAAAAATTGTTGCAGTGAAAATATGCATCAGAGTGGGTAGGAGGGCAAAACCACGCCCAGTTAAAAATTAGCAGAAAAATTGACCTGCAAGAGCAGTTATACACAATCATAGAAAAATGCAACCCCACTGTAAAATTACCTTAGAAACAGCAGTTTTGACCTTTACAATTTATTTTTATATTAGTATGAAAAGTTTTTATTGAACTGGTAAAATACGCTCACATGTAAAAAGGTAATTTATAAAATGTGACTATGGCCATGTATGAAGTATGGCAGTCTTGGAGACTTAAATACCAGTAAAAGGGAATCAGAAAGTTTTGGGGTATTTTTGTCTTTTTTTTTTAATCAGAACCTTTTCTCATTTCACTTCTGAATTCTTTTGCAGCAGATCAGCCAAATGCTGTCACAAAAACTGATTGCTTGGATTGCAGCAAGGTCTCTAGCATTTGTGGAGAAAGACTAAAAAGTGAGCTCATAGTGCTGTCTTTGCAGTGATATTACATACTCATATTTTTATCTGCTACAAATCAATAATTTAGTGAAAACAGAATAATATCTCATCTTCACTCGCACATAACTCTTCCCTAAACCAAAAAACCAGAAAATCCCCAAATCCACAACAAATTTATCACCCTCAGTTGCTGTGTGCTGAAAGACACAGGATCACTGACTTATCCTTCAAACACAACAAGGACTGGGAAGAACTGGAAAAAGAACAGAGGATGAAATTGATGTAAGGGAGACTGAGCAAAATCACCATTCGCCCTTCTCTTGTGGTGTTCTCTTTGCTCCTCCTCCCTGGGTCCTTAACTTTGAACTCTGCTTTACTAAAATACATTTCATTTCCTAAAATACACTTCATAATCTTTATTAATAGGAAATGGTATCATCATTTACTATTTCCCAAGTTTGCTATTACAGACACTGCTCTGGTCAACAGCAATTGTAAATTCCAATAAAGCTATTTTTATGCAGTTATTAGGATTTAAAAGATTTGCCAAAACAGACCTTTCTCTGAGAAGCAAGATATATACCTTACACTGTGATTATTTTTGAATATAATTATTTGAATGCTATTTGAATATCATTCAACATTAAGTTGTATATAGTATGAAAATAGATATGCTGGTTCTGAAAATGGGTCCCCTTCACAAACAGCACCATCGATTTAATGAGTCATCCAGGCTCTTACTGGAAAATTCCATTGTATCAAATTTCTGCAGTCCTACTGCAGCTGAGCTGCTTTCACTTCCTATGTATTGACACACTAGTTTACTTCTATCTCCCTGGAATTTTCTAGTGGTCAGGGTTATGTTCAAGCTTTAAATACTCATCATTAAGAATGTTTATAGTCTTTCACATTAAGAAATTGGAAAATACTTCAACATGGTTTCTAAAATAAATGAATTATAATATTCATATTACAATTTTTCCTTGAGTGGGTGTCTTGGTTCTCCAGCACCTTGAGCTGTGCTTACTCTAACACCTTGACACAAATCCTTAGGTGACACCATTCATATTGGCCATGGTCTACTGTGTCTTTCTCAAAAGGCCTCTGGATGAGAACACGAATATTAACACGTACTTTAAAAAAGTGCAGCAGGAAATAATGTTTTCTAGACATGTGGTGAAGCTGTGCACATTACATCATGAGAAGGGGATGTGTGTGCTCATGTTCCTGATGGTGGGTGAGCAGAAGATCATGTCAAACCTTATCAGGTATTTCATACTTGACCAAAACCAGCCAAACCCTCCTTCTCACTTAGTCCCATTAGAATCACCCACACTAGTGCAAAAGTCAATGCAGTAAAGTGTTTGCTGCATTAGGACTGTGTCAAATGGTTGCATATGTCAATATTACTATAATATCAATTAATATTAAGATTGAAAATGCAGTGATTTGTCTTGCCTATAAATTATGTCTGTTTCTGCCTTTAAAGTTGAGAACCAAGTAATCTTCTTAAGTAATTGGTAAACAGCTTGGAGCATTGGGGAGCAGGAAATTGATTAACCACAAACCTAAGCAAGGCATGGCTCTTACCTCTCTTTTCTATTTCCTTCTTCATTCCCTAGGCTAAACAAAAAGGTATTTACATATAGCATTATATACTTTTCGTGAAAAAAGTTGTTTTGTAAGAGTAGTAGAAACAATATGATTGACTTCAGGTCACATCTGGACTTCTGCTCTAAGTCTGGAAATGTTGTTATTGGTGACACTTAGTTACACATCCTGCTCTGCATTCACTGCAAGTTTAGATCATAAGAATATCAGTCAAGCAGGCAAAGACATATTTATCTAGAGAAATCAAAGCAAACTACTGAATGATTGTTTAACAGATTTTTGGAAAGTGCCTGGATCTTTTTTTCAATCAAAATTAACAAGTTCCACTGCAATCACAGGGTAAACATTCAGGTAGATTTAGGTGTTTATATTTATTAAAACTGCTCAATACGGGAAAATTATACACATATTTTTTATTAGGAAAACCAATTGCTCTACAAATCAGGCTTTGCAGTCTAGTATGTAATTGTTTTTACATTATGTCACCCCTAACCAGAAACTGAGAGACTGGGCACAGTTCTTTAGCTTCAGCGTCCTTGGCTGCAGCTGCCCTTTGCAAAGCCTCTCTGTAGACACCATGCACAGACAGTGAGTTTTTTTGTACAGCACAGTGATCCGGGGCTGGTCAACACAGAAAACAGAATTGCATAGAGAATGTAATGAGATCTGCGGACTTGATATGGAAAGCTAAAGAATCAGCTTTGCTCTTTAAACCCAAATAGGAAACCACTTAGCTCATTAGCAAAGTCCACTTCCAAAGGTAATGGAAGTGATGGACTTGGATAGATCAAGTCAGGTGTGTGACCAATTTTCAGAGCACAGCATGCAAGAAATAATTAGCTTACATAACTTTACTTAAAATAAAATAAAAATGATTGATTAAATAATGAAGCTCAGACATTTAGGAACAAAAATCAGTAATATGTTATCATACAAGAGTTTGGATCAACCTGTCTTCTCACACAGGGAAGTGGGAAGTATTTCTTTAGCAATGCTCAACAGCTCTTAGTAAGAAGCAGAATTTTTGGGTGTCTTAATGCATGAAGTAAAAAGCAGGTTTTTTTCAACTCATGTCTCCAAGCATTAAATTAAAGGTATGTATAAACACCAGATATATGAAAAAATATTTATTTTTTACTTTTCTCATATGAGACTGAAATTCTTTCTTTTAACTTAAGGCCAAAACAAATGCATCCTGGAAATCATAAAGTAACTTCAGACAAACAGTAATTTAAGAAACAAAATTAGACTAAATTTAAGAAAGCCAAAATAGATTTGTGCATACTTTAATTACAAAATCAGGTAAGAAAAATTTCAGGCTGTCTGTATGGAATTACACAAAACTAATGCTGTTATATTTGTGTGTAGGTACTTAAATTGTGGGCCTTTATATTGCATTTCCGGAGAGATTCCATATTGCACTCTCACCTTTTTGCATCTGACACAAGTTTCTATGCTCTAGGCTTAAGATTTTATTTTTAAAAACTTTTTTATCTTTTTCCTTTTTTAAAAAAATTCAAGATACCTCCAGTAAGGATACGGCTGCAGTGCACTTCAGACAGCCAACCAGTTTGAATAAATTGAACAAATGGAAAGCTATGCCTAGCACAAGAACATTAAATTAATTTAAGCTTTCTGAGTACTTGACTGAAATGGAAAGAGTAATAGCTTGTAGTCTGCAACAACTGGTGTAAGTAGGAAAAGTGCAAAGCCAGAGCTCAGCTAATTTGCAGCTAACAGCCCATAAAATGGAAACATACAACTAAACTGGAGTTTCCCTAAAACTACATTAATAAACCCAGAATCTTTAAGTGGTTAGAAAACTGCTGAAGCTGTGTCTGGTGTAGGCTGGCTTCAGTAAAAAATGAATGGAAATTACTCCTAATTAAATATGATCACCACCAGATCCTTTCAACCTATTTTCTCCTCTGTAATAATGGTTTTTATTTAAAAATCATTTAGTTTGAATGATCTTGTCACACCTACTGGAAGTAATTCAAACACTTTCAGCACTAGTTAAAAGAAGCCTATGAAAACTCTTCTTCTGACATTGTCCAACAGATGAGAAAATATTTGCTGTGGTTAAGCCTCTGAAGTGATTTGAACTTTTGAATTCTTCTTGTCTGACTAGAGAGCATTCTATTATCTTTTAGCAGAACAAAATTTGGTTGAAATTGTATTATACAACTCTAAACTGTTGAAACTCCATGTGGAAACTAACTTTTAGAAAAGTACTCACAGAATTGTAACTGAAATCACATTCTCTGATTAGATGGGAGTTGTTAAAGCTAGCTCAGGCTCTAATCAATCTAAGTTCCTCTTAATTACATTGCCCACCTCTCAAACTGTCTCTAACACAATGATCAACAAAAGGTTTATTGCTCTTGCTTTCGTTGTAAGTACATGTAGGCCAGACATAATTTTTATTTCTTCATTCTTCTTCCATTTCTAACTCATAGCTATGTAGCTGGAATTTTCTAGCAAAATTAAAGAGAAATCTTCAGGAAAAGCATAAAAGAGAAGTGAAAAATTGATAGATTGAGAAGAACATAAACTAGTTTTTAATTAAATTCAGATTATATGAAATATACCCTCTCTTACCAGAAAAGGGAAATTATATGAAAAGATGAAATTGGAGCTCTCAGTTATGGAAGTCTGAGTAATTTACTAACACTATGAAACTACTTGTGCTGTACATGTCTGCTGAACAGGAAGGACACATTAAATGGAACACGAATTGTGAACATTTGATTCTAATTTTATGTTGAGCATGTCTGAAGATGGTCAAGGCATACTGAAGATGGTCATTAATTTCACTATGTCTCTGTAGACATAAAGTTAATTGGTGGTGTGACTGCAGTAAAGCTGTGAGCAAAAATATCCTCTATTAAACAACGTAAATCAAGAAAACTAATACAGGTATGTGCTGAGCTTAACAGCAGAGCTCCTCCATTGCCCATGTAGCTTCATTGGATTCTTGAGACTTGCTTGAGATTTCAAATCAGAAATATGAACATATCAAAATTCCAAATGTCCTATTTTCTTGCGGCACTTCATACCTGTCTTCATACCTGTTTTATATTAAATCTCAATAAATTTCCTTATAGTTAGAAGTCCATCTCTGAATAAAGAGGAAGAAAGAATAAAACAGACATTTAGTCTAATGTGTGCTTCAGAATTTCAGGGAAAGGAGCAACTCACTAGGGAACAGTGCACCTTACAGACTCTTTCCTGGCTGCATAAATTTGACACATGTAACAGCTGAGTGCTGGCACTCTGCCAAGTTCTTTTCTGCTGCACATTTACTTTAAAAATCCCACCTGAATTACCATTATCTCTGCAAGAGATTCCTTCAGCCTCTGATTTCAGGATTTGCTCACAACCATTTTTGTTACTGTGAGGGTGAACATTAGCTGTACTACACTACTTTTTCCAGTGGCATTGCTCACAAGTTTGCAATGTCACAATGTCACAGAGGAATGTCTTCCAGAAGAAGGGTGTTCTATGGACTGCTCTACAGAGCTCAGAGGACCACTAACCTTGGCAGGAGGATTAAATAATGATATGTCTTTCTAGAAAAGGCTGCAGGTGGGACACATCATCTTCAGCATCAACTTTCAGCAGGGAAACAACAGGCATCAGGTAAATGGGCACTTGGTAGTTTTTTTCTGCCACAGGCAGACGCTACCACCAGCCCACATTCTGTTCCAGAACTAGTAATGTAAAATCACTTTTTTCTGAATTGCTTTTGTAGTATTGTCTTATTTTTAGTTTCTCTTGCTTTAACGTATAGCTTCAAAAACAGCCCAATCAACCAAAACCAACCCAGCTCTTACCTTTTCATTTATTTAGCAAATTAGGACATCAATTTTGTATCAAATTGATTTCGTATGAAGATTTCTGTTCCAAGTTCTTCAAAACCATTTCTGCTTGTTCTGTCTCAGGCAAATTACATTTCAAGTGATGGGATGTGTAAGAGTGGAATCCAGTAAGATGGGCTTTGTCTTAGAAAAACAGTATACTAATTTGAAAATGTATCAAGAATCCAATAACTATACCAAAGACAATGCAAGAAATGTCCCATTTTTTCCTTCTATGAAACAGGGACCAAGCATGTGATTCCTCTGATTAAGCCAACAGAAAATCTAATAATTTTGTTTCAAAGAGCCTCAAATCAATCCAAACAATTTCTATTCCCTAACAGCACAAAATTGCTGACAGGAACACAGCTGATTTTCAATAGAAAGGCACACACGACATAAATTCAACCGGAATTATGAAAGACAGAATAATCCTTCAATGTTCACTTCTAAGATACCATGAGCTTGAAAACTCATTTCGCAGTTCCTAAATCCCCTCTTTTTCTTATTGTTACACATCTGAATGTACCTGCCTTTGGAAAAATTCTTTAAGTAAGTGTGGTGGTACAACCATTGAAGAAAAGTAGGGAGAGCAAGCAGGTTTGCATAACTAGTAAGATGCTGTATCAGCTTACTCCGGCTGTAATTTCATCCAGCTGTAAGACATTTGTTTTGGGTTTTTTTGATTTTTTTTTTAAATTTCTGCTTGTTTTTGTCTCCTGACAAAATCAAAGTTCAGGTGACTAATATTGTTCTGAAACACTTCTAGTAACTTCAGCTTTTATCTGTCTCATGAAGCAGATGGCTGATGGCCCGTTATTTGTTACTCTGTTCCATGGTGTTCAATAGTTTCCTTAGAAGGTGGCAATGGCTGCAATGAAATTTTTAATTTTCACGTGTGCTGCATGCTCATACATCTGACTTTGTAGCATGTAAATAAAATGACCACAAGGTCAGGCTAACTTACTTTCAGCAATCTTTGGTCCTTGATACAATACTCAAACACAAGAAACACATTAGTGTCTTCAAAAAAAGAAGTTAGTGTTCAAAGCTGGAGACTTTGTTAGAAAATGGGCCACTCAGTTTAAACATTTAATGTGACATTTGTTTGGGGTTTTTTTATTTTTTAAAAATTATTTTTGTGTTTGTTTTGTTGGGTTTTTTTTTTTTAAATCAAAACTTTACTCCTGGAGCTAGACAAAAAAGTAATTTATTGCCTGAAAGCTTTCACAGTGATTTGTAATTCACAAGATGAACAGACAGTTTCATAAAGAAAAACAAAGTTGTGGGAAAAAACAAAAAGCAGTAATTTTTGTCCTGGAAACAAATGACAGCACTCCCTAGGTGCCTGTGATGTAAATGTGCTTCCTTCAGGACACGCTGGCAAGACTCTGGAAGCAATCCTTGCGCTGAACTTGTGCTTCTGTCACAATTCCTATGCAGCACTTGGATCTGTCTGCAGAAGAACACATGGTCTTCTGGCAGCTGTTTTGCACAGACATGAACATAACCTCTTCCTTGTAGGCTGCTGAATCCGTGGCAGCAGAAGACATTACATTAGGAGTTATTTATGAATACAAACTCTGCCTCCAAAGCTCCACACAAAAAACAACGACTTGAGCCGTTCCCTCCATGTCCTGTGACACTGAAAAATTTTAAGTTTGTGAGCTTTGTTTTAGCAGGAAAAAGACTCATGTAACAGATACATGAACCTTCTTGCCTCTCATTACAGGACTTTAAAGCTTGCACTTTGAAATTGCAAAATTTTAATCAACAGTATGCAGCATAACATGTGGCTTAACTATGATAAAAGGCTGAGCTAATAAAAGAGCTGGCTGATTAAATGTGAAGCAGAACAGTCTTAAATATAATGAGTTCCATTCAATAACTGTTCTAATGAAAGCTAGAGAGAAAAAGCTGGTGGCTTTGGTTTTTATTTCTTTCCCTCTAGGATCTTCAAGTCCACACAAAATAATACATCACTGTTCATTTAACCATAGTATTGCATAGGGCTAAAACATTTGTGCTATGGTTTTAACATTTAAACAGTCTAGAATTACACCTGCAAATGACTGCTTGTGCAATGTCCCCATCTTAAACAGTTCTGGTCAATCAAACACCGCCCTCTTTGATAAGAGCTTAACAAGCTTTACTGGCATCTAGTTCTTTGCAGGATGATAAAAATAAAAATCTGGCTCAATGTATTTTTAAAAACGGGAAATTAGGAGTGCTTTTTAAAATCTCTTAACTACTTAGTGTGATTTTCATATATCCCCAGACTTCCACAAGAGCTTTTCATTTATCCCCAGTCTTTCACAAGAGCTTTTTTTTTTTTTTTGTCCCTAATTTTCTCTATTTTTTGGTTTTGTTTTAGTATCACAGACTGCTGTGTTAGAATGAATTTTTCAGAAGTCTCTATTAGAGAAGTTAGCAACAAAAATTTGAAAATGAGATTGTATCTCAAATACTTGTAACATTTACTTACCATCACAATAAGAAAGTATCTCTCAGTAACGTGCAATACTCGGCTACAGCTACTTGAGTAATCTGAAGTAAGTTATTTTTTAACTCTGCAGAGAAGCTTGAAAGTAGCTGAATTTATTTTCCATTTTCCTTTGATTCACAGGAAGCAGCAATACATTTTAAAAATGTTTATTCAGCTTCAGGTGTCTCTTCTAAAGATCCCTGCAGTATATCTGATGCACATCTTCCCTCATTACTTCAAACACACTTAAACTTTGAGGTAATTTAGGACAAGACATAAGAGCACTTGCAAAAAATAAAAGCAAAGATCAGTATTAAAAAATTTTAGGCAGGATAAATAGAAAAATATTCTGTCTTCCTTTCACTACAAATAGTTTCAGCATAATACAGTTCAAAAAGCAAAATAACCAAGCCACAAAGTCCAAGTGAATTTCTAAAGCAAACCTGACTTAAGAAAGCCTTTCACCTGTGTTACATTTCAGGGACTGGGCCCACAGCAACAGAGAAGACAAAGCATTCCTGAGGCAGATTGTCTCAGGTCATTTTGCACCTCACTTAAGAGGGATGGAGGAAGGAAGGGAAAAAATTTTACCAAAATTAAAAATCAAACCTTGCAATGCTGTCTCTCATGAGAACAAACAATTGCCCCTCTCTATGGTAGCATCTCCATTTATGCCTGCCAGCCAGTACTGACTGTCAGTATTAGCTGCATGAAGGAACATATACCCAGGGGCACTTGGGGAAATGCTAGCAGCGGTGTCCTGCTGTCCTACATGGACCTCTCAGTACGCAAGAGACAAGGCACTTGCTGGGAAGGCCTGAGATGAAACCAGTGAGTTTAGAAGATGGTCCTCTGCCATATTCAGTGATAAAGGTGTGCCACACTTCCTCTGTGATAATTCCAAAAAGGAACTCCAACTTAAAATGTGACATCTTCTGGCTACATGAAGATTACTCCTTTGCAAAGCATGATTTCACCCTCTCATTAATATGCTATATTGTGATACTCTAAGTGAGATATTTTTACAGTTGTGAAGATATGTTTTGAAAATGACATAGACAACGCAAGTTATAGTTTTCCATACAGGATTAAAAAAGCTAATCAGAGTCTTCATCATCAAGGTATTCCTCTGCATTACTCAATGTTCGGACTGTACCTGGAAAGAAACAAGATTTTAAAAGAATACTGAAAATACCAGACAGAGATAACAAGACTGACATCATTCACAGAAGTGATAACCATGTTATCCTACATTTGTGGAACAAGAAAAATGAGTAAGTTTAAAATGAACTTGCTCAACCATTTTGGGGAAAGAAATTTAAGTGAAAAAAATGCTTCTCATTTTTAGGAGGAGAAGCAGCAAAGGGAGAACAGGAAGAAATTGCAGAGCCCTGTGCTCAAGGGGTCATATTTTAAGAAAATACAAATTACATTTCTTCTGCTCCCCTGTTTAGCAGCACAATTAACAGCACCTTTTTATATTTCTAGGACATATTTTAATAATTTCAATTTTTTAGAATGTACTTCAGCAACTGACATTTGAATATCCATCTGTGTATGTAAAACATAAATCTGAACATTGAAGTGGAGACAAAGGAAGCTTCCTCCACTAAAACAGTTTTAGAGATGGACTATGATAGAAGCCATATGAAAACAGGAACAAGGGAGAAATGACTGCTGATATAGAACTGAATCTCTGAAAAAGAACAATGTTTCACATCCAGACATTGGAAATACTTAAATGTGGACATGAGAGACAGAAAAATTAAATTAGTGAAAATAACCAAGAAAGTACAAAATGTGAGAAAAGTATACAGATCAGTGGTGTCAGAGGTATTATAAAAGGCCAAGTTAAGACCGAAAAATGAACAAGGAGGCTAATACTGAAACTGCAGTTAGACTGAGAATATCAGCTGTTATATCAAGGCAAGCAAAAAAAGACAAGGAGTGATATTACCAGAGACTGGTGACAGACGAGGTGACTAAGGACAAAAAATCAGTCAATCATTGAAAAAAAATTAATTTAAAGGGAGTGAAGAAGTAGATTAGTTATGTAGATTAGTTACTTAGCATCAAGAAGTAAAACATTAGTATAATTATTGGGACATCAGAAGAGAGAAAACACCTGTGCCAGTTGCCTACAATCAACATGCAAAGATGAACGAAGTGTTCCTAATAGGGATTAAGTAACTTGAGGAAAATATTATATATCATATATACATATTTAAAGCATGTATGAATGAATGTATGTATATGTGTATATATAAATATATTTTTATAAATATAAATACATGTGTATACATATATATGTACATACACACACACACAAAGAAGGATGTCTGCCCTTTTTTAAAACTGCTTTCTTAAGATCCAAGATTGGGAGAAATAATTTGCCAGGTCTCTGGGAAATCCTGATTTTACCTCTACCAAAGAGCAGAACAGTATTTTTGCCGCAATTGCTCTTCCTGGCCTTCTCAAGTTGCAGTCAGCTATTCCTTCCTTTAATTACCATAACCTCTAGGTTCCTGCAGGTTAGCATTCCCTCTGTTCTCACTGTGAGTGAGAGTCCTGTGAGTCCTGTGAGGATGGAACTGCTGCACTGCATATCACACCAAACCCGACTGTAATCCTGCCTGTGTTTTCAAGTAATTTCTTGTTCCACTTAGAGTTTCCACCCTTACTTCAGCCTCCGGAAAGCTACTTACAATAGTTCTTACACAATACTGAACAATTCAGTCTTTAGCTTTTTAAAACAGCCTCTTTAACTTTTTTGGACATAGACACTATGCTATTAGGAGAGATGAAGACAGTGGGAGGCAGCGAGACTATTTTAATTAACACCTGAAAGCAGTCTTTATTTCTCTTTTAGACAGTAACTCAGAGACACATAGAAATAAGAAAGTGAAAAAAAAATAGCAGTAAGAAAAGGAGGATCATATGTTAGTGCTTATTTGGCTTAAGTTTGGAGGAAGAGAAAAGCATATGGAGAAAGACAGGACATTGTTTTATTCTTGTATACTCTCTGTTTTGGTATGCTACTTTTAAAATAGTTTCAATCCTTGCTTTCATTTTGTCTGAAGGGCCTGTCTTCTATTTTCACCTCTTCCCTTAGTTTTTTCACACCTTCTGAACTCTTATGCCTCTGCTGATACAAGGTGTCATTTTGTGTGGAGTCAACAGCATGGCATATGATAAACCACCTTCTTACCATAGCTCTAAACTAAAGCAAGCCCTTCCAAACACAATTCTTAGCCCATGTACCTCCCAAATGGTTTTTATGGCTATCAATATATTGTTATTTGGCTAAAGTATTAATTCTCCAAAAGTAAAATGATCAGAAAAACAAAATCAGAAATACCTGCACTCTGCTTCTTCTTAAGCAAGGAAGCACAAGCTGCGTTCGTTGCCATATCTAAAGCCAGTTTCTTCTCATTGTTTTTCAGATCTGTTCTTGCCCCTTCATGAAGAAAAGTTCCATCATGAATCACAATACCAGTTATTTCTCAACCAATGCCATTGTGATATGACTTTCACTAATGTGGGTAGAACAGTAATAGACAAGGGAATCTGAGCTACTGGCTGCTCTGAAGCAGATCAAAAGCTATGGATGCTCTTGCATAAGCTACAATTGTTTAGGAAACTTGCTGGCTGCTCTTCCTTTTTAAGAAGCAGACGTCATTGCTGTTCTGGGGTTTAAGTGCCTAATTTTGTCTGTAAAGCAGGATGAAATTATCTTGAGGTGAGATGTCTACCCTCCAAACAGCTGCCAGAATTTTCTGCAAGATTTTTCCTGCAAGTCAGACAGGTGAGCTGGCTAAAGACTGTATGTGAGTTATACAGAAACACTTAAGAAATACAATTTAAACAACATTCAGGAATCTACTCTGTACACAGATTGTCGAAACCTTGGTAAAGATCTTTACCCTTTTCCAGCAGCATCTCTACAATATCTGCATAACCTTTCCATGCAGCAGCATGCAAAGCTGTGTCTCCCAATTTGTTCTGTGGAGTTAGAGGGAAAAGCAACAGGATTAAAATGCAGCAAAAAACCTTTCAGCTTCTACCAAGGGTGAGTAACATCACACCTCTACTCTAAGGGTCTATGGGTTCAACTTACCTGTTGGTTTAACTCTAGGTTTGCCTGGGTAAGAAGGACATCTACAACATCTGCAAAAAACAGGGAGAGACGGTAAGAGAAGAATTTAGTGGAAAGGAATTATGCTATTTTTGCATTCATTGTAGTTAAGATTAGATGAAAGACCAATCAAATCAGCTAATAAAAATCTGTAAATCAGACTGCATTGGGCAAACAACAATTAGTCACAAAGAAATGGTTCTGCATGAAATACCCCAAATAATACTGCACTCCTTTTTGATCTGTCCTTCTTCCATTCTGCCTCTAAGTTACACTAATAAGCATGCCTGCTTCAACAGCAACAACAAAACACACATCACTTGAGGGAGCTGAACCTACCTCCTAGACTGATTTTTATTAAAGTAATAAAAAATAGAATTACATTGAAAAAGCCCTGGCTTTATTATTTAGCACTGAAATTTTATTAATCAGCCTAACAAGCATAACAAGAAAACCAGACAACAATAATTTCAAATTAATGCTCTGATACCTTTATGGCCTCCATGGCATGCCCAATACAGAGCAGTGTTTCCAGCTTTGTCTAACCCATTTACACCAACTCGATTATCCAAACACTCTCTCAACCAGCTCAGGTTGCCTGAAAGACAAAATCAGTTTTGATTATAGTTTTTTCTTTGGAAAGTTAAAAGAACCATTTCAGGTAAACAGTACTTTCTAAATGGTGTTAGTCCTCCCATGAACTTGTGAAGAGAGGAAGCGATTAGCAGCAATATTCTTAATTCACTGAACAACCACTCATACCTAGTCATAACAAACCATGACAAAGTCATACTAACCCATACCAAATAACTTTTCTTCCATTCCCAGAAGACCTTTATATCCCTATGTAGTTCAAGGGATGGTACCACTATTCCTCTGTGAATAAACAGAGCAGCAGTTTCACCAGGCAGTATCTCACCTTTTCAAAGCCGGTAAACTTACCAGATAGCTGTTAAGTTTTTTGGTGCTCAATAAACAAGACAACCAAACAGGAAGAACATCTTAATTCTAAATATTTATTTATTTATTTATTATTACTACTACTACAATAGAAAACAAGCAAATCATCCTTCGGCATCACACAACTGAAACACCAAACATACCTCGTTTAGCAGCTTCATGCAGTGGATTATCAATAGACTCTGCTTGCTCTGCCACTGAAACAAAAGAGTAAATTCTAACTACTTCTGAAACATATACTTGAAACCTGTGCAGAAACAAAACATATTTGATTCTAAAATGAAAAGAGATTTCTGAGTGACAGACTAGTGAGATGCACTTTAATTTCCAGTGTATGGGAAAGTAATTCAGAGAAAACCTTGTGAAAACTTCAAAGAGCATCACATTGCACAACTGGTCTAAATCAGAAGACGCGGTCCTAGTACTCTTTGTTCTTAAGGTCTGCAAAAACTTCTGTTCTGCTTATACATGGAATTTTTACAAATGTGCAGACAGAGACACCACCCCAATCCTGGTCTAAAATCGAAGCTTTACAAATAATCTCAGTGGGAACATGAATTAATCGATTGTTGGGTTTGAATGTAGATATGCGTCATCAATAAATTAGTTTTCTTGAATATTAACAGTGCATGACCTCTGATCTCTGGCAGACAGCAAGAAGAGAGTCAGTTTAGAAGTCACAAAATAAAGTGAAATTTCATGTAGGCTCAGTGACTACTCCACAGATTTCTATTAATATATTTCTACTAACTACAGGGCAGGGAAACAGAGCATTGCTACCATAATGTCTCCTACTGAAGAAGGGATAACATGAATCAACCTAAGTCATATTGGCAACTGTGATGCAATCTGTCATGAGACATTGCTACTCTGTCTACAATTCCTGGCAGGACTTGGAGGAATTGTGTTGTGTTGTCTGTACTCATGGCTTTTAAAAGTGATTTTCGTTGAATCTGAAAAAGCAGTTTCTATTCAGTCCAAACACATATGGGATATTTAACATGGTGCAAACCCCAAGAAACCAATGTTTTCTGTGGCGGAATACAGTCACTAAAAAAAAACCAAAAGGCAAGCAAAACTCCATCCTTTAGATCCAAGTGTTCTTCCCCTCAAAACTTAAAGTATCTCAGTATCTCTTAAGAGCATAACCAGAAACATGAACACTCAGCAAACTCAAGCTGTCCCTAGGTTATAAAAACACAAGACAGTTTGTCCACTGCTAATGTAGTGGTACCTACAGTGGAAACCATTGGTAACTGGTACTGCAGATGGATGTATTCTGACATACATGGTGAAGTGCGGTTAAGTACCAATACTGTGGTCTATTTTTGAGATTATGTCTTTTTATTTAGTGATTTCCCTTAATTGTGAATGATCTTACCAAAAAAAAATATTCTAGACTTTACCATAGTTGCTTGGAATTAGTCCAGTTCTCCCTTTGCAAGTTCCTTTCCACCAGTTTGTATCACTCTGCAGAGAAAAGGGAAAATATTTTAGATGGGATATATTGCATCTCAGAAATATTCAGTCTTTGTGGAATGTCTTAGACTCACCATGTCTGAGATGTAAATGATATCTCCTTCTTCAAAGTACAGTTCATCTGGCTTAAAAAAAAAAAAAAAAAAAAGAAGTAAACAAATATATCTTAATGTGTGTATGTAGGAAAAACAAATGCCTGGCTAAGTCAGAATACATTCACCTCTTTATTCAAAAGAATGATAACTCAAATTCTCTATCACCAAGACAACATCCTGACAGTCCATAGTTTGACTTGCTTACAGCTAACTTTCTGGATCAGTAACTTTCCTAACAGCACAGGAAGACTGTGGCCTTTCCAACTGTGCAAAGGACTGTGCAAAGGAAGCAGTGAAATATCTCTTAGGTTTGTCAACTTCATTTGGGAACTCTTTGGTTGGTGCCAGTTCTCCAGACCTCTTACGTCTCAAGTATCATTGCTGTCTTTGGAAGAAAAAACTAATTATTCAAGATTTCTGATCTTTGATTGTAGGTAACTGATACTACAGAAGAAAGCATGCTGCTTTTAAACAGAGCTGTTCTTAAAAGAGACTTATGATTCACAGTTTTATTCACATTAAGAATGACTATCCATCAACAGTTTATTAAAAATTCAGTACAGAAAGTCTAATATGCCAATAATAGCAGAATTGAAGAAATATTATGGACAAGATTAAAAGCAAGATTCTCAAACAGCTGAAGTAAAGATGTACTTACCGTTCGGGGCTCAAATGTATACAGGGCCCTGAATACTTTAACCTGCCCTAAAAAACCAAAACAACAACAAAAAAAACCCAATTAAAAAGTAAGTACCAGTACCATGCCTTTAAATGCAGCCCTTAAATCCAAAGACATTCCTTTAAGCTTAACACCAGTTGCTGTATGAATTTGTGCTATCAAAGAAAATCATGATGAAAAGACTCAGCAACCTGAGTTAAAAAACCCAGCAACATGGGTTATGAAGGAAACTGGCCACTTGATCAGTTACATCTAAGTAGCCTCTTTTGCCCACTTAACGCGGTCCTTATGGCTCACCGGGCAACAGAAGTGCTGTCATTGATTTCTGAGGAAAAGAGTAATTTCACTCCTGTATACCCTCACACACTCATACATGCTGTATGTACTTTTATTACTAACATCAAATCTGTCAAATGGCAAAGAATTAAGGAAAGAAGAAAGAAACAAACCAATGACCAATTGTTCTGGATTGCAAGGCAGGATGTATTCTATTACCATCTGTATGGCAGTTGTCTAGGTGTTAAGTGGGCAATTTCCCCTTATCTCTCTCCCTGCGAGATCACAATCACTCCTCCCTCAGCAGGGGGCATCCCGTGATAAGAGGCTATTGAATGTCACTGCATGGCTGATAAGAACTGTAACATCCCATTGTGAGATGCTCCGCCCAGAGGGAGGAGCCGAGCATTGCTATCCAGATATAATCAGGAGATTCTGACACACCAGCACAGCTTCTCCACTGGATTCACCAGAGGAACAGCAGCTGCTTCTTCTTCCACGGATCTGCGGAGGAAGAATCACCCTTTTTTCTACAGGACCCCCTGCTCCAACAGAACCACACCTGACACCTCAGGAGGACTGCAGCCACTTTTCCAACTGGACTGCTGCCAGCACCCTGACCAACAGGGTGTCAGGTTGAGTTCTGACTCTGTCATTTTAGTGTACTGCATTGTTTTTATTTTATCATTTTATGGTTTTTCCCCCTTCCCTATTAAAGAACTGTTATTTCCTGCTCCCGTATTTTTTTTTGCCTGAGAGCCCCTTAATTTAAAATTCATAGCAATTTGGAGGGGTGGGGAGGGTTTGCATTCTCCATTTCAGGGGAAGCTCCTGCCTTCTTTAGCAGGCACCTGTCTTATCCAAACCAAGACAGATTTTTGGCGCCCAACGTGGGGCTCGAGGGCAAATAAACAAAAAGGGAATAACAGTTCTTGAGTAATCTAATTTTTGTGTGGCTATACAAACCTCATCAAGTGACACCATGTGGTCCAGTTTACCCTGGTTTGGGTGGCACGTGATCATGGCTGTATTTCTCCCATTTGTAGGCCCTTATCTTAACATGGGTCCTATAACCAAGGCTACTGTGGCTATTATCCGGTTTGTTTTATGGGTGAATAAGGTGAGGAATTCATGGATTTTTAACTTCCTCTGGAAGGCAGGCACATGGATTCACAGCTATCACACCTTAACTATGTGTTTTTGGGGTTACTTTAATAATGGCACCTGCTGTAAGGAAATTACACCAGGGGAAATTTTCTCCCAACCCTTTAATCACCTCTTTGGGTCCACCCCACCAGTTTTTGAAGGGTTCAGATCCAATCTAAACATTAATGATATCATACAGTGGCTGGTGTTGCTGATAGGCCTGTTCTATTTAGCATTTAGAGAGAGAGAGAGACTAACCTGGATAACTACCCTGACACCTGCATCAGAACCTAACACGCCACCAGAGTCCAGGGATGCTGTTGCCCCAGAGCCTACTCCTACCCCACAGCCCGTGCCAGATGTGAACTACCCAGATTGGGTGGGGGGTCTGGTGAAGGAGATGCGTGAGATAGGCCAGATCCTGAAGGAGTACACTTCCCCAGCTGGTGCAGAGCCCTCCCCCTGCTTTGAAGAGAGAGAATCTAATAGTGCAGCAGCAGAACCCACAGATGTTACAACTGTCCAGGTTCCAGCTGAACTGCAGAGGCAGTCACAGCCAGCAGCAGTTGCCCCTGTAGAAACAAGGAGATCTAAAACAAAAGCAGAGCACCCAGATAGGGGAGGGCCCTCACAACCCACAGGGGAGCCAGAGGTTGCAATCATCACCGAGTCCCTGACTTACGAAAGTCTCCGTAATCTACACAAAGACATTGTACGACGGGGACGTGAGGCTTATACAACCTGGCTACTTCGGGTCTGGGACCTTATGGGTACAGGTGTGCAACTGGATGGTGGTGAGGCAAGGAATCTGGGACCCTTAACTCAGGACTCCGGTATCAATCAGATTTTTGTAAGGGAGCCAGGGTCCCTTTCCCTCTGGGAGCGGCTTTTAACAAGTGTCAGAGAGAGATTTGTCCACAGGGAAAGAATGCAGGAGCAGCACCACAGAATGCGCTGGAAGACTCTTGAGGAAGGGATCCAACAGCTGAGGGAAGTGGCAGTATTGGAGGTACTCTTTGGGAGAGATGGACAGCATGATAATGACCCCGACCAGGTCAGGTGCACAGGGCAGATGCTGTGGAGTCTGGCAAATCTGGGGCCATCTCAATACACCACTTTCATTGCAACGATCAATGCTGATACCAACCGAGAGACAGTGGGTTCTGTGGCAAACAAACTTAGAAATTATGAAAGTATGATCAATGGCCCCATGCAAGCTCATGTCTCTGCCGTGGTCCAAGAACTCAGAGAGGAGATGAGGGAGATGAGGGAGGCGGTGAGAAGGAACAATTCCCATATTGCACCAGTGCGAGTCACAGGCCCCAGAGTTAGAGCCCAACATTTCCCACCTAGAGAGAGAGGGTACACCCCACGGGCTGACTTGTGGTTCTTTCTGAGGGACCATGGGGAAGACATGGGAAAGTGGGATGGAAAACCCACTTCAGTCCTGGCAGCAAGGGTGCGTCAACTCAAGGAGGGAAACACTAACCGAGAGAACTCCAGTAAAGTGAAGGTAGCCTCAACCTCCCATGACCGAGCTGCTGAGTATGATCCGTCAGATCCCCTTGAGGGTACCTCTACCATGTATGCCCAGGGAAGAAATAATAACCAGGGTTAGGGGGGCCCTGCCTCTAGCCAGGGAGAGGCACGGGAAAATCGGATTTTCTGGACGGTGTGGATCCGATGGCCTGGCACATCAGAACCACAAAGGTACGATGCTTTAGTGGATACTGGTGCACAGTGTACCCTGATACCATCGGGACATGTGGGGGCCGAACCTGTTTCCATTGCCGGGGTGACGGGGGGATCACAGCAATTGACCCTTTTGGAAGCTGAGATGAGCCTGACTGGGAAAGACTGGAAGAAACATCCTATTGTGACTGGCCCAGAGGCCCCATGTATTCTAGGCATAGACTTCCTCCGGAATGGCTATTACAAAGACCCAAAAGGACTCAGATGGGCTTTTGGCATAGCTGCTGTAGAGGCAGAGAACATTAAGCAGTTGAACACCTTGCCTGGACTGTCAGAAAACCCATCCGCAGTAGGACTCTTGAATGTGGAAGAGCAACGAGTGCCAATCGCCACCTCGACGGTGCACCGCCGGCAGTATCGGACGAATCGAGACGCCGTGATCCCCATCCACAAAATGATCCGTGAGCTGGAGAGCCAAGGGGTGGTCAGCAAGACTCACTCACCCTTTAACAGTCCCATCTGGCCTGTGCGCAAGTCTGACAAAGAATGGAGATTGACTGTGGACTATCGTGGCTTGAATGAAGTGACTCCACCACTGAGCGCTGCTGTGCCAGACATGCTGGAACTCCAGTACGAGCTGGAGTCCAAGGCAGCAAAGTGGTATGCCACCATTGACATTGCTAACGCGTTTTTCTCCATTCCTCTGGCAGCAGAGTGCAGGCCTCAGTTTGCTTTCACCTGGAGGGGCGTGCAGTACACCTGGAACCGACTGCCCCAGGGGTGGAAGCACAGCCCCACCATCTGCCATGGACTGATCCAGACTGCACTGGAAAAGGGTGAGGCCCCAGAACATCTGCAATACATCGATGACATCATTGTGTGGGGGAACACGGCAGTGGAAGTATTTGAGAAAGGAAAGAAAATCATCCAGATTCTGCTAGAAGCCGGTTGCGCCATCAAGAAGAACAAAGTCAAGGGACCTGCTCGAGAGATCCAGTTCCTGGGAGTAAAGTGGCAAGATGGACGGCGTCAGATTCCCATTGAGGTCATCAACAAGATCACCGCGATGTCTCCACCAACTAGCAAGAAGGAAACACAAGCTTTCCTGGGTGCCATAGGCTTTTGGAGGATGCACATTCCCGAGTACAGTCAGATCGTGAGCCCTCTTTACCTGGTCACCCGCAAGAAGAACGAGTTCCACTGGGGCCCTGAGCAGCAACAAGCTTTTGCCCAGATTAAGCAAGAAATTGCTCATGCTGTTGCCCTTGGCCCAGTCAGGATGGGACCAGAGGTAAAGAACGTACTCTACTCTGCAGCCGGGAACCATGGTTTGTCCTGGAGCCTTTGGCAGAAGGTGCCTGGGGAGACTCGAGGCCGACCACTGGGATTCTGGAGTCGAAGCTTCAGAGGGTCCGAAGCCAATTACACTCCCACAGAAAAGGAAATCTTGGCTGCCTACGAAGGAGTTCAAGCTGCCTCAGAGGTGATTGGCACGGAAGCACAACTCCTCCTGGCACCCCGACTACCGGTGCTGGGGTGGATGTTCAAAGGAAAGGCTCCCACCACCCACCATGCCACTGATGCTACATGGAGTAAATGGATTGCCCTCATCACACAGCGCACCCGTATTGGAAACCTGAATCGCCCTGGGATTTTAGAGATAATTACAAACTGGCCGGAAGGTGAAGATTTTGGTCTTTCTGATGAAGAGGAACAAGAGCAAGTAACACGTGCCGAAGAAGCTCCACCATACAACCAACTCCCAGCAGAGGAAACACGCTACGCTCTTTTCACTGACGGTTCCTGTCGCATCGTAGGGTTGAACCGGAAGTGGAAAGCAGCCGTATGGAGTCCCACACGACAGGTTGCTCAGGCTATCGAAGGAGAAGGTGGATCAAGTCAACTTGCTGAACTCAAAGCTGTTCAGCTAGCCCTGGACATTGCTGAGAGAGAGAAATGGCCAAGGCTCTATCTTTATACTGATTCGTGGATGGTAGCCAATGCTCTGTGGGGCTGGCTGGAAAGGTGGAAAAAGGCCAACTGGCAGCGTAAGGGAAAACCAATCTGGGCTGCTGAGGAATGGAAAGAAATTGCCGCTCGGTTGGAGAACCTACCTGTGAAAGTCCGCCACGTAGATGCCCACATCCCCAAGAGCCGGGCTAATGAGGAACATCGAAACAACGAACAGGTAGATCAGGCAGCAAAAATAGAGGTGTCGAAGATAGACTTAGATTGGCAACATAAGGGGGAGTTGTTCCTAGCTCGATGGGCCCACGATGCCTCAGGTCATCAAGGTAGAGATGCCACCTATAGGTGGGCACGAGACCGAGGAGTAGATTTAACCAAAGACAGTATTTCTCAGGTTATCCATGACTGTGAAACGTGTGCTGCCATCAAGCACGCCAAGAGAGTGAAGCCCCTGTGGTATGGTGGGCGGTGGTCCAAGTACAAGTATGGGGAGGCCTGGCAGGTCGACTACATCACACTGCCCCAGACACGCCAAGGCAAGCGCTACGTGCTGACCATGGTGGAAGCCACCACGGGATGGTTGGAGACCCACCCTGTGCCTCACGCCACTGCCCGGAACACCATCCTGGGCCTGGAAAAGCAAGTGCTGTGGAGACATGGAACCCCTGAGAGAATTGAGTCGGACAATGGGACCCATTTCAAGAACGGCCTTATCAACACCTGGGCCAGGGAACATGGTATTGAATGGATATACCATATCCCCTACCATGCACCAGCTGCCGGGAAAGTTGAACGGTGCAATGGACTACTCAAGACTACCCTGAAGGCACTTGGTGGGGGGACTTTTAGAAATTGGGAGATGAACTTAGCAAAGGCCACCTGGATGGTCAACACCAGAGGGTCTATCAATCGAGCTGGTCCTGCCCAGTCTGAACCCCTGCACACTGTAGATGGAGATAAAGTCCCTGTTGTACACATGAAAGGTATTTTAGGAAAGACTGTTTGGATTACTCCCACCTCAGGCAGAGACAAACCCATCCGTGGAATTGTTTTTGCTCAAGGACCTGGTTACACTTGGTGGGTAATGCAGAAAGATGGAGAAAGCCGTTGTGTACCACAGGGAAACCTAGTCTTAAGTGAGAACTGTGTGTAAGGATTCATTGTGATGCAGATGGAAATAGAATAAGGGGTGGATTATGTTCTGGATTGCAAGGCAGGATGTATTCTATTACCATCTGTATGGCAGTTGTCTAGGTGTTAAGTGGGCAATTTCCCCTTATCTCTCTCCCTGCGAGATCACAATCACTCCTCCCTCAGCAGGGGGCATCCCGTGATAAGAGGCTATTGAATGTCACTGCATGGCTGATAAGAACTGTAACATCCCATTGTGAGATGCTCCGCCCAGAGGGAGGAGCCGAGCATTGCTATCCAGATATAATCAGGAGATTCTGACACACCAGCACAGCTTCTCCACTGGATTCACCAGAGGAACAGCAGCTGCTTCTTCTTCCACGGATCTGCGGAGGAAGAATCACCCTTTTTTCTACAGGACCCCCTGCTCCAACAGAACCACACCTGACACCTCAGGAGGACTGCAGCCACTTTTCCAACTGGACTGCTGCCAGCACCCTGACCAACAGGGTGTCAGGTTGAGTTCTGACTCTGTCATTTTAGTGTACTGCATTGTTTTTATTTTATCATTTTATGGTTTTTCCCCCTTCCCTATTAAAGAACTGTTATTTCCTGCTCCCGTATTTTTTTTTGCCTGAGAGCCCCTTAATTTAAAATTCATAGCAATTTGGAGGGGTGGGGAGGGTTTGCATTCTCCATTTCAGGGGAAGCTCCTGCCTTCTTTAGCAGGCACCTGTCTTATCCAAACCAAGACACCAATGTCACCAACATGTTCTTACACTTACTTGCAGTCATTATTAGGAAAATAATGCAGTAACACAGAACTCATAAAGAAAAATGACAAATGGTCACAAAGTCCTATTTAATGTACAACTAATGTCCTGTTCTATTCAGATACTTAAAATAAGACATAGGGTTTGCAATTCCAGTAAGTGGCTAACAGATGTTTTAACAGGGCACTTTGGAAGGGACTGACAGCAGCATTTAAGCCAAGAAAAAAAAAAAAATCCTTAATGCAGAGAGGTTCAAAATAAATTGCATAAACTGCAAAAGAAAGTTCTCTACAAGCTTTTTTTAAAAATTCAAAAGGTACACTTCAAGAGCACAAAACAGAAAGTACAAATATAGAAGAAATATGTATGTTACATAATTTAATTAGTCGAACTACTGGAGTCCATTTGACTTACTAGAGGAATATATTAGGCAGACTGTTCTGTATTGTTTACTTTTAGGTATCTGAAGTCTTAAGTATGTAGGTTTATTTACTTTTAAATGCTCTAAGCTTGCAAGTGTAGGTTACACACAGGTTCTTACACTGTATGTGTTTATACAGATTAACTTGTATAAAATTGAAGAGTTTGATCCATCAGGAGAATGTGTTACTTAGGTCACATCAGGTCCAGGCTATTTTGTGTACTCAGAGAAACTGATGAACTTACTACCAAAGGCCATCCTGTAAAATAAAGTGTACACATGCAATGTTTCCTATTGTTTATTAAATGGAGAGAAGCAAGTAAAGATAGAGTAGGTCTCAAGAATAAGCCTTTACATTTCTAATTAAGAACCATCATCTCTACAATCTTGTCCTTTTTTTTTTTACTAGATATAATCTTTATTATCCCAGTATCTAAAATCCTTCCCACTAAAGTGATCATTTTAGAATGTTAACTTAAGGGCTTTAGAAACGAGATTCTGGAGGTGAATATGCTGACCACCTTAAGAAAGGAGGATGGTACCCAACTGCAATTTTGCAGCATCCCTTGGAATGGCTCTTAAACTATATTTTCAAATGCCTCTGGATATTCCCTAGCAACAGTAATGCCAAGGTACACTTGCCAAGGCATAACAACTAAGCTAGACATTTCTGTAGTTCTCTATTCTCAGGCTTTTTTGTAACTAAGTGTATGTAAAACTAAAAAATAAGATGAATATGTGTAAACACTTTGTCAAGTGCATGTAGATACTGTATATATTTTTTTTTCCTAATATGTAATTGCTCCTCCCAATTCCTAATTTTTAATAACAGGAATTCAGTTTGGCTTTGCTGGTTGATTCTCTCTTTCACACAGCAGCCATTTCCTAGACATAAAAGGTCAACACTTCTCAAACCTTTGTCCCAGAAACAAAATACTTCCAACTGTGGCAACTGCTAAAAAGAATGAAACCTGAGTGATGTTTGCTACCTATACAAGGATGATGAACAAAGACAGCACACAGTAATGCATCCTGGACCAAAGAGCTTTAGCATCAAAGGTGAACTGCAGCTGTGGAGGAGCTAAGCAACAATGACAAAAAAAAAAAAAAAAAAACCAAGAAGGAAAAAAAAGAAAAGAACAAAGAACAAGAGATGACACAACAGGATGGAAGATAGGAGTACTGACCCTGCTCCTTGGCTTTCTCACACAGAAGACACAAAAACAGAACTGCACACTAACAACTACGGAGACTGCAACCATCATGGTCCGATCTTCAGTGTTTAATGTAAGTAAGAGGAGGAAATGGACAACAAAAGGGAAGAGTAAGAAATATTAAAAGGGGAAATGAGAAGATGGCAGAAGACAAGGAAAAGGAGAAACGTGCATTTGTGTGTTTCATGTGTCCTTCATACTAACGTACTGCACATGTGCCAACACATTTTCTAAAGCTATCACATCTGCGGAATACCTGGAAGCACAGGGCAGCGATACGTCCCACAACAAATCTTTTTCTAAGCACAGGGACAGATTCAAAGGGGTCTTCTTTTCAGTCCTGTTATGCCCTGGTCAGCTTGGTGGGTTTAGGGGAAGGTTGTTTGAGTCATTTAGAGCGGTGTACAGGAGAAACAACAAAAATCTTCAATAACAAACCTTTACACGCATATTTTCAGAACATTAACATAGAATTAGGTACTTGGCAAAATTTAAAGCAAAATCCAGACAAACTAAGGCACTTCAGAAACTTTAACTTAGCCAGATTTAACTTAACCAGATACAGGGCATTTACTAAGGCCTTGACTGGAATATTTTCATCTGGTTTACAATATATTTCCAGAAGAAGTTAGGAGAAGAAATACAGAAAGAAAGGATAAGAATAGAAAGATATCACCACCCATGGACCCAGTGACAAGACTAGCAATTTTGATGTCCACATCAAAGTGACAGCCACAACCTTGATCCATAGGGAAAATTCCATGTAGCATGAAGTTAAATGTATTATCATATGCTCAGATTCAGGTGGGAATGTCCAGATATCTCCAAGGGGGGAGCAGAAATTAACACTCTCTGATATAACACTGTGGATCATCTGCAGTTCTCTCTGATGGAAGGCCTCAGAAATTGGTCTGGGGCCTAGATGGTTTATGGCACTTTCTAAGATATGACATCTGCCTTTCAAGTCAGCCTAGTTGAGCTAGTTATACCCCACCAGCAGGGATGAATACCTTCAGGCTTAGCGTGAATGTCTGACACCTTCCCCATAGAAGGGAGTTTTCACACCTGGGCTAGCTGAATAAGGGAAGACATGAGATAACACTTATAGGCCTCCTCCCTTATCTGGCTCAAACCTCAGTTTCTTCATAAACACAGGTTGATTTGTTGTGGCCACCCTGGGGAGCTCATGTTCTCTTCACCTGATCTTCCACACCATCAACAAAGCACACCCTGCTTTTGCAAATTTGAGACATTCACCAGTAATATTTTAATCTCACTAACCACAAACTTTAGTCATAAAACTGTCTTCTCCCTCCTTATGGAATTTGCATTAGACATCTGCAAAACAACTACTTGACAAGCAAAACAAGTAACTTATTATACATGCTAAATAGATACAAATACTCTTAGCATACAAACCTCCACTCTCTGTAGCTAGCGACATAAAACTAATGTCAGGTTGGGCCAACCCCACACCATTTATTTTTAATAACTTACCTATAAACTTCTCAAGCTTTTCTGAGGAAGAGAAACATGCAACTCATAATTCTAAGAGGATCTTTTCCCTGCTAAGTGCATAAAAGCAATGAAACAGAGAAACTAAACAGTAATGACAGCTCAAAAATGCAGCTTCTGATAGGTACTGAAGAGAGATACCAGCACTGCTTCATAATGCTAAGTAATAAAAAGACCTCACAAAACCAAATCACCATTTTCTAAAAAGACTCAAAGATTTTTGTTTTCTTCTTACAACTTTGAGGCCTATTTTTAATCAAGCACAGTATCATTAACAGAGGAATGCTTCCAAAGAAGGGCTAAGTAAGGAGCACAGCAACAAAGAGTTACTGTTTCTCTCACAGTGACTTTTTTTCCCCACTTCCTTTCTGTTCTTTTACTCTAGCTTCTCTAAACCGCCACACACATTAGCATTAAAATCCCCTCTACCACCAAACATTCTCCACTGTCTTATTTGCTTTCAACGCACCTAATGAAAAGCTAAAAAAGAAAAAAACCAAAAAACCAACCTATACCTGCATGGCATTACTTACTTAGGTATTTGTGTTAGGCAGAAATTTCAGCACCAAAGGGGAGATAATGAAATTTCATTAGCTGTCAATTAATATCATGTCCTCAAACATAAAACCACCCCAACACAGTCCTTGGTTCAAAACATGCATATTTTAAACAAAGAAATGATGGTGGTAGGTCAGTGTTCATAGGAGCTACCAAGGCTTGGCCCCACTGGACTGATATGAGTCTTTTGTTAGCATCTGGTATAGAGAGCCATAATCAAATCTCACTGACTCGAATAAGGCACTACTAACCAGATATTAATCCTGATGCATCTTTTCATTAGCTATATAAAGACTGAGTAACTCAAGACTACCATAAAAATCAAAGTAACTAACTCAAGATGAGCTGACTGTGTGTCACAAAGCATTCTCAGTGCCTACAGTATACAGAGGGATAATCTCTGTGCTGTAGAAAATCAGAATTGACTGTGGTTATCTACAGTTAGTTAAAAAACCACAAGTCTGTCAACCTCTTAAATGGTTCCAGCTAATCCTGGGATCTCATCGGCCACCTTTCTCCTTGCTGCCATAATGCTAGACAGAAACAGTTCAAAATCAGTTACTCAAGCACCAACTTGATTGAAAACAACTAACTTGAACTCCTACCTGTAGCAAATGGCCCAAAAGGTGAAAATACGCAAAGCCCGTTCCAATACCTGACAAACACTGTTGAAATTTTCCTTAATATCAAACCTAAACTTCCACGGCACAACTTGAGGCCATTTTCTCTCATCCTGTCACTTGGGACAAGAGAAAAGCACACACCTTTGTACAACCTCTCTTCAGACAGACATAGAAAGCAACAAGGGCCCCCCAGACTCCTTTCCTCCAGGATAAAAACCCCAAGCTCCCTCAGCTGGTACCACCTACTCTCCAGACCCTTCACCAGCTCTGCTGTCCTTCTCTGGACTCCCTCGAGCACCTCAATGTCTTTTTTGTAGTGGGGGCCCAGAGATGGACACAAGACTTCAGGTGCAGCCTCGCCACCCAATACAGGGGGACAGGTACTGTCTGCTGCCCACACTACATTTCATGCAGGCCAGGATGATAATAGCTGTCCTGGCCACCTGGGATGGCTCATACTCAGCCAGCTGCTGGCCAACACCCTCAGGTCCTTTTCCTCTGGGAAGCTTTCTAGCCTATCTGCCCCAAGCCTGTAGCATTTGGAATTGGAAAACAAGATGCTTTGCACACAGGTCTCCCAAAGAGGTACAGAAGTATTGGAAATACTTTTTACAGGAGTGCTGTTTGTACTATGGCATTTTGCTCACCGACACAGCAGAGTTCAACATATCATTTAAGGATTGCCACAATGGAGACAGAAAAAGGTGGAGTCCCCAGTGTTTAGAGAACCATCTTAAACTTCTAAGGAACGCTTACCAGAAAGGGGAAGTGAACACAGAGAATACATGTTGGGGGAGGGGGGAAGGGCATACTAAAAAATGCGAAGGATAGACTGGTAACAGCCTAGATGACAAACTGAGGTATCCAGGAACAATCATGGACTGCACTAATCAGTATCTGGAATCGAAGGAACAAATATTATTTTGTTAGAGAAAATCAGAAGTAAAAATATTCTCACAGAAAATATAAGAGAACACATTGTCACTGTCATAGCCTGATGCTGAAATCCTCTATTTTTATCAATTTTATTTTTATGAATACCAGCATGCCTTCACTTGCAGGAAGCTTGCTGGAGGTCCCAGCAACTTGCAGTAACAAGAGGGTTTGAAGTCTGAAATGAAAGTTTATAATTCATATTGAAAGCAGACTGGGAACTGTTTAATTGTTTCTATGACGTTTTTCTCCCCTCAGACCTGATGAATGCAGTATAACTCCCCACATCCACACGCTCACATCTTCCTAACTCAGAGAAACCTTTCTTTGAGTACAGAAGAAACCCAAACCACCATCACTTATGTCAAATTTAAGCCGACTACCAAGGTCTTAGGCATGTGACTCAATACGAGTGTTCTGCTCCTGTGTATGTTGTTACAGCTCCTGCTTCATCTTAGAATTGAGGTGAACTTGCTTATGACTCAAATTAAGTATTTATGTCAAGAATCCTACTTTTAACTCTGACGGCTACAAGTGGGAGAAAATTCAACAAAACTACATTAAGGTAGCAACCCTTTATGCTAAATCCTTATGTTTCCTCCTGCCTCCCTCTCCACTGGAGTAATTTATACTCTAATTTCCTTGGTACAAAGGCTGGTCTTTCTCCATAGAATATAAATGTTGTCTCAACTCTAGGCCAGGATCAACAAACCTTACCGTGAACATGAAAGTAAGATTTTTTTAAAAATATCAGTACACCCCTTTCATCTCCCCAAAAGCTTTTGCTGCACACTATATAAGGCTCTAATCAAAAAGACATCACCAGACAGTTAGCACTCTTCAAGAAAACGCTGCTTAAGTAACAGACAACTAAGCAGAAGCCATTAAAGCTCATCAAATCCAAAGGATTTAACAATCCTGTTTGTAAACAGGATTAACATCCAACATGATATGGACTCTGCAAAGAAAAATGTAGTTTGAGAATCAACAAATTTCTTAAAAGATGGAGGGGAAACCCTACTCTTGCATAATGCTGACAGAAAAAAAGTATGTTTCTGCTATTTTCAACATCCACTCCATTCCATTTTATTTTTGATAGTGAGTCTAAACAAAAACTACAGCTAGAAAACACTAACAATACAGAGTTACACAAGAAAAGCAAAGCACTTAAAAAAGAAAGCCTCAAAACACTTTAAACTAAAAGACATTTAGAGTCTCTATAAACAATCTTGTCCCCTTACCCAAGGGCTGACTACAGACCCAAAAGACTAGCTCAAGTGTTCACAAATAAAATTGTCTAACATATGTTGATGTCAAAACCATCTCTCTGTCACTGAAATCCTTATGTGCTGTGCACATAGGAGGATTTACAGAAAAGCAATCTGTCAGAAAAAATGCTCTCATGTACTGAAGAAAATGACAGTGTCACAGCTAGTTGGTTTTCCCCTTCATATCACCTATTTTCCCACGTTTTTAGAGCACCAAACTCAGGTCCAAAATCCTTGAGCTGAGCAGCGAAGACTCAGTGTTTTAAAAAGGAACTTTATTTCACTATACATTTTCACTTCCCCACCACTGAAATATTTCCCTCCATCTCTGTCTAATCTGCACCTCTTATTTCCCAGACACAGAGGAATGGATGACAGCAACCAATGTCTGGTCTTCTCTCCTGTCTGTCCTGAACTGTAGCAATTCATAAGCAATGCAAGCAGGCTTGCTATTTCCTGGCAGAGTTTATAGATTTGATACCTAATAACCACTGAAGAAAAATCAACGCAGCCTGGCCAAAGGCACCAAGACATTCTAGCAAATGCTGTCAAAATGCCACCGAAAGAGACAGCCCTCCACTGCTGTAGAAACTATGTCACGACATGGAGTTCCTACATTTTTGTTTTCAAATAACATCTATCTATAACCCTAAGAAATTCAATTACAGTATCAAATGTGTATTATCTGTATTCTGTATTAACATACAGAAGTCAGACATGCAACTACAGAGATATTTTGAAGTACAATAGAAGGCAATCCCTTTCAGAAAAATTACTTTGGAAAAAATCTGACACAAGAGATGCCACAAAATTTTCTCTCTCAAAAGTCAGGAATTTGGAAAAATTAATCTTATTACCCTCAATCAGCTCTGAAAATCACTAGCAAGACAATCTTACTTTCTTTGTCTTCCTTCTCCTGCAAATTTCCTTTTGCTGTGTCAAGGACTCATGCTGATAAACCAGCTCAGCAAGTTCATCAGACATAAAAATAACCTTACACAGACATAGAAATAACTGTACATAAAAAAGTTGAGAGCACCATCAGCTTGTCACGTAACTAAATGGAACAGAAAGGGATAGTGGGGGTAGGGAATCTGTCCTTTTGATGATAGTTCACATTTTATCAGATCAAGCACACCACAAACTGCACCCGACCAAACTAGGGAGAGACATCTAATATTAGACAGAACACGTCTGAGTCAGTCTGAGAGCTCCTCTAAGTTAGGCAGGCTACAGCCTCTAACTCCTTAAGAATCTTATGTTAAATTTGACTCATCTTCTTGAAAAACAGAAAACTGAGTTATCAACTTCATCGGAAAATCCCATTTTTCATACATATTCAGCTGTGAAACACCACATCCTTTCAGAAGCCTGCAGATTTCCTCAGTACTGATTGGTTTTGGTAAGAGTCCACAACAGCAATGCTTTTATTACTGTCTTTTTAATTTGAAGTAAGCTGTTTTCAAAGAAGCTTTAAACTACAGGGCAGAGGAAATTCTTCTGAGGATGACATTACAGCCAGAGAGCTTCAGCAGATTTTGCTTCTGCAGGCAGGATGAGACTGATGGTTTAAATGGTCTAAACTTGTTTCATTTATGTGACTTCAAATTAAAAATCTGTTTTATAAGCTATCTAGTTAAAATACTCAATTAGGCTAAGCGTTATTTTTTTTTTTTCTTACATCGGCATTTCAAACAGTATTCCAAGTGCAAAAAAGCCCTAAAGCTTGGATGTAGCTAGAGATCAGATAATCCTGGTGTGGGAGACATCACTGTGGATTTTTAATTTCTAAGTAAGAATTTAAGCTTTTACAGTGACAGATGATACAAAAACATGATAAAAAGTGATTAAATTTTCCAGATCAATTCCTTACTTAGAAAAACCTCAAACCCTAAAGCTAAAGGTTAAATTTGTGACAAAGAATGTCTATTTACCTGAAAAATGCCATTTCTATTCTAAGATTTAATTGGCTGTTAGGAGTCCTACAAGGGAAAACAGTGGATTCCATCTCCAAAGATGAAGAACGTTGCATGCGACTATACTATAAAACCGATTTTATGCGTTAATATATTGCCAATCCGTGCAATCACGAGACAAATCTCAGAGCACTTCACCGCTGTTTCTTAAAAGGCTAAAAGGCTTCCTGCGCATTTCAGGCTACGCAAGCAGCCCCCGGACGGCCACGGCCGGCCGGGCACGCCACGACGCCAAGTGCCATCGCCGGCCACCGCGGCTCCGTGCTGCAGACGAGCGAGGCAGGGGCAAGAGGGCTCTGCCAAGCCCGTGACACGGAGAGCCTGCCCCTGGGCGATGGCTCCGACTTGGGGGCACTCCCCAGGCTTCTCCCGAGCTAGAGCGGGCACGGGGTCCGGCCCAGGCACGGTGCCGAGGGCAGCCCCCGCTGCTTTCCAGCCACGGGAGGGGCAGCCCTCCCCGCCGACAGCAGGGCGGCGGTGCCGGGGCTCATGGCGGCAGGGTGCGGTCCGGAGCGGAAGGACGGCCGTGCCCGCTCCCACCCTCGCCCGGGCTGTTTGAGAGCGCAGACCCGAAACCCAAGCCATTCACGCGTTAGCAGCAGCGAGCTGCGTTGCGCCCCGCACGGCAAGGACAGGCCAGGCCGCCCTGTCCTTCCCTCACCTGGCTTGGCCGGTTTAGGTGGCGGCTTGGACATGGCTGACCTAAGCACGGACGGGGGAGCGGCGCGACGGCGATCGGCTGCACGGGCGCGGGCCCGCGGTGAGAGGCGGCGGTGCGAAGCCCGGCAGTCCCCGGGGACAGCACGGCAGCGGCGGCAAGAGCCGGGACGAAGGGCGGGTCCCGGCCGGTCCCTCCCGCCCCCGCCCGGCCGCGGGAGCTGCCCCGGCCCCGGGCGGCACGCGGCCAATCAGCGCGCGCCGCGGGACCAGGCCTCGCCGCTTCCCTCTCCGAGCCCTGCCCAGGCCGCAGGAGCTGCCCAGGCGGCGCGGCCGGGGCCGGGCGGTCCTGGAGGCTGCGAGGGGGCTGCTCCCGGCAAGGCGGTGCTGGCGTCGTGCGCGCGGGACCGCCCCGGCTCGGAGGCGGGCGCGCCGCGCTCAGCTCCGTGACAGGACCCGGAGGCGGGCGCTCCGGTTGCGCGGAGCCTTGCTGGCGGAATGATGTGCTCCTAGCACCCTCGCGGCGTGGCTGAAGTAAAGTGCGAACTCCGGAGGCGCTGAAGTGTTGGAACTGCAACTGGTGGAGGCGCGGCCGAGAACCTCCGCCAGCCCCGCTGTGTGGGCCCGTAGCTGTGAGAGACGCTCCCGGTCCGGGTCCGGTGCGCCTGGGGGTGGCCCCGTGCGTGGGAGCGTTGCCGCGGTATGCCCTTAAAAATGGGGTGACTGCAGTGATGTGCTAGCGCTGCCACGGGGTTTGTGCTCTATTTAAAGAGACAAATTTACCCAAGCTAGAGTAGTGTAGGATTTCTGTGTTGCAACATTTGTGACAAATTTGCTTTTGAAATTTGTTTTATACATCACTCAGGGCGGCAGAAGAATTCGTGTGGTTTTTTATGATGGTATTTTTTGCCGCAGACTGGGATTAATTTGCATGTAGACAATGACATAAATTAAAAGTCCAAAGGTGGACGTGTTTGTGCGGCTTGTTGCGTAACACCCTTTGTGGGACAAAGGGTAATCCTCTGCAACACAAACCTTACTGATGACTTTTAGAAATTAGCTTTTTAATCTTATTTTTAAAGTAGCCTGAGTATCATCAGTTCTTAAGAAAAAATTATCTGTCTTCCCTCTTTGAATTGATAGCCAGTACTATGAGCATTCAATGCATCACTGAATTTGAAAATTTTAATATTCCTAGAAAACCAATGTGTACTCACAAATGCCAACTACTGTAGATAAGCAGCACCATTGCAAAGCAATGGCTGTCATACGAGTGATGGCTTGGACTAGTCGATATGTCTTTTGTTGGTTTTTTTTTGTTTTTTTTTTTTTACATAACCATTCATTAAAAAGCATGCGAAGATCATATCATAGACATGTGAAACAGTGGAACTTCCAGTCATTGCACCAAATGCAGAGGATTATATTATTTCAGGCTCCACATGTGTCTAAAACCTACTTCCACAGTAACAATGTGGTTTTGTTTCATACTGATGCCCTGTAACAGTCTTTTTCCTAGTACAGTACAGATACTTGTTGGGGGCAGGGAGAGTTTTACCTGCTCAGTTCTTTCATAGGTCTTACCTTCCTAAGCATGACCCAGGAGGATAGAGCAGGTGAAAAAAGGGGTGTTTGCATGTGGGTAAATTCTTATAAAATGATGTGTGAAACTGAAAACAAAACATTTTTTCCCCTGTCTTTTGCAGAACTGAGCTGCAGTATTTTTCCAGGATAGTACTATGTACTCTGCAAACACCCCTTCCAGAAGAAAGTTCAGGGGAAAGAGCTGGGGCAAGGCAGTAATTGTGTCTCCTGGCAGCTCAGACTATACTGAAGGTGTTAAGGCAGTCAGAGCCTCAGAGTTGGTGGGATATGGTGGAAGCAGCAAGGATATGATGGACAAATTAACCTTTAGAGTTTACTCTTCTCTTTTCCAGAGAAAATCCAGTGCTACCCAGTCCTTCTCAATGCTAAATCAGCTAGGATGGTTAAACTGCCCTTGCAGTAGTTTTAATGCTTCCAGATTAATCTGTGGTGGGGCAGAGGAGGAGGATTTGTGTGGTTTGTGCTGTTAATACCCTCAGAACGGGAGTGGTGAATAACACAGTGAATATTACATTGCTGAAACCAGGTTCATAAAAGAGTTTCTGAACATACTCTTTGTTACAAGTCTTCATGAAATTTTAAAACGTCTTTTCTCCTCAGCATGCCACTTGTTTCTTTCTTAATGATTTTGTTTGTTTTGCCACCACAGCTTCTGTTTACTAGTCTTTTTTATATTGTTAATGCCTGAGCTAGTGATCATGCTTTTCTTTAGGAACTTGTAAGATATTAACATTGTTAGAATCGAGTCTCCCACAGTTCCTTTCAAATTATTAAAATAGTGTCAAAAATAAAGTGCATTGGAATTTAAGAAGGGGCATATATACTGCAGGTTTTTTGTTAGCATTAGAACAAGCAGCTGAGATTCTGACTGTACCTTTGCAAAAAGAAAAATGATGGACAACAGAGAGAAGATAAATTAACTGCATAATTGGTGTTTCTTAATACCATAGTTGCCTTCTTGTTCCTGAATTAAGATTTTTCACTGGCTGTTGTTTTTGGCAGTAAAAAGGAAGAACTGAGGAGAAAACAAGCTATGAAAGTATTGGTTATTGGCCTTGGGGGGTAAGTTATACAGAATTAAATTTCCTCTACAGCTTAAGGCTAGTCTTCTTCTCAGAATGATATGATGTAACTTCTATTTCTGAATACATTTTTTTTAAACTGGATTACAAATGCAACATATAATTGTATAGTTTTATAGTTTTGTAACTCTTAATAAATTGTTCTGTGTCAGTTGGAGACCTCAGGTGCAGGTGTCTGTAGCATCTTTCTTGGCACTGCTTGATTTACTGTACTGATTATTGAAAACTGATGGAACATGCCAGAAAATTTCTAGAGGTAGAGAGTATTTAATGTGACTAAAATTTGGGGGAAGTTGTATTGTTTATTTGCATATAACTATACAGAAATGTATGTGTGAGCTTGTACATATGTTTAAAAGATTAGTTTTTGCCTTGGTGAACTTTTTGCGATGTTTTTTAACAGCGTAACAAATGGAGGGAAAACAACACTAGCAGAAAAACTTAAGGATATGCTCCCCAACTGTGATATAATCTCTCAAGATGACTTCTTTAAGGTATCAATTTTAATGGAAAAACCTGATACATAAAAGTAGGCTTGAGTAGATTTCAATTTTTTTTCAGTTCTCCTATTGGTGAACTTTTAAAATTGGTGCTGCTTAAAGTAATGTTAATTTCATAAGAATCGTAATATGAGCACTGGGGTAACTAAAATTTAAGTGGCCAAACTACTGAATATACTCAGCCAAAAGAAATTTCCTGTCTTTTTTGCCATTCTTTTAAAATAAGGCATGAGTGTATGATGGATGAATTTTTCAAGATCCTTTTTGCTAATGAGTTTAATCATACTGGCTTAGGCCTACACCCATACAACAAGTAGTTCTTTGTCTCCCAGATCAAAACAGAAAAACAGCTAGTGTTTTGGCACACTTTTCTCAAGTAAAGCTCTAATGAATTTAAGTAATATGATTTGGAGTGTTTGTTGTTCTAGATTAAATAAATTTTTTGTAGTGTATTTTAACAGTTGTTTACATCAGTTTAATGTTGAAGATAAATTTAATTGGATACAAAAGTGTATAACCGTTATGTTTATAAACAGAGTATGTATCTCTAAGCATGGTCATAAAAGCAACCTTGAAAAAATGAATTTTTTTTCCCCCTTCAGCCAGAGTCTGAAGTAGAAACAGATGAACGTGGATTTAAGCTGTATGATGGTCAGTAACTCTGATGCACTGCTTTTGAACATTGTACTGAAATCATTGTAGTGAGCTTCAACACTTCTTCCACTCCATCCCCTCGATTGCCCGCTTCTTCTTCAAGCAAGGCAGTAAACAAGTGGTTGCTTCAGAGCAATCCCTCTCTTAATTTCCTTCAGCTCACTGAGATACTTAAGCAAATTTGCTTAACAAGTAAACAGCTCAAGCTAGGGCTTCGTCTTTCCTCTTCTCTTTTGAATCTTTTCCTCTGTTTCTTCACTTGTGTCTTGTTTAGTAGCAAATGGTACTGTTTGATTAGAAGTCTTGGCTTGCAGTACTGTCATGAGCTTAATCTCGTCACTTGGTAATGGCCCTTTTTTTCTGCTTTTGCTGGTGAGCTCATGGGATATCATACTGGTTTTCCAAGTCAGTCAAAACTTGGGTTTATCCTGACACCTTTATTTGATGTCAGATCTCACATAAAAAACATATATTTTTAAATTAATGATTAATGCTGGCTCAATTTATTCTTAGAGATGTCTAGATCCAAATCCACTTTAGGGCAGTGTTTTGTGTCAGGTCATATCTACTTGTAAACAATTGCTTGGTTAATAGCTAATCTCTGTTGATACTTTGTGATCACAAAATGTATTGCTGAGAATATTGGTCAGACACTTCAATTGTACCTGAAGACTGGTCATTACCAGCTATGCAATCTTTGTCTCAACTTCTAGACTTAATGTAAATGGAGTATGAAACTACAGGAATAAAACAGACATTCTTATTCAAATATCCAGGTTTAATGCTGCTCTTAAAAGCTCTTTAAAAATGTGTTTGCTGTTATGGTATCCAAAAGCTACCTTATTTCTATGGTTCAATACTTCCTCAATATATTCTTGTGTGTCTACAGACAAAAACAGGTGTTACATTGTGCTGTTTTGCTTTGTACACCATGGTCCTTTAACTCTCTCTCTGCGTACCTGATGAACCTTGTAAAACATCAAAGCAAAAAATGCTGAGCATCTACTCCCCCTTCTGACAATTGACAAAATGGTGGAGGTCTCAGGATTAGTCAATTTTTACAAGTTTTGTGAAAGCGGAGAGCAGCCCCTGAAGTTTCTGTCATGAAGTGAAAAGCTGTGAATTCCGTTCAGACAATACTAGATGCTGTAAAGTTCAGAGAGACTACACCCAATAGAAATATCCCAATCCTGGTACAAGCTTTGGTTTTGGGAAATCATCAATAGCAAACGCAGAACTGCGGATATAATCCGTAGTAATCCTGCGGTAATCCTGTTCCCCTTTGTTTAAATTTGTATGTAGATTATTTGATTCTTACTGATTAATGTAGGGATACTTCAGGGTTCTTTTTTTCTTTTTTTATTCTTTGTTTTTAAGGGATGTTTAACTTTGTTTTCATCTAGTACTTGATGCCCTCTATATGGATGAAATGGTGACAAGTATTCACAATTGGATGAAAAGCCCAGCAAGCTCAGGTGTTGTGACAGAAGAGCCAGAGAATACATGTGACAATCTGAAAAATGTGTATATTTTGATTGTGGAAGGCTTCCTCCTGTACAATTATGAGTAAGCAGTAATATGTAACTTAAATAAAAAGCTACCCTCAAATGGAAGAGGGAACTAAATATGTTATTATCTTAGGCCACTTAATGAACTATGGAATCGAAGATATTTTTTGACCCTTCCTTATGAAGAGTGCAAAAGGAGAAGGAGGTAAGGTTATTGACTTCTTGTTTAAAAAGAGTCGCTGCACCCCCTGAACTGAAGTGCTCCTTTTATACTCGCTTTTCTTCAGTGCTTGCAAAATGTAAGCTATTAAGATCATCTGTCCTCTCTTTGTTAGTTTGAGGTTTGTTTCGTTTGCTTTTCATTTTACAGCACATGGTTATTACAGTATTAAGTGCTTTGCAAACACTGAAAAGAGAATTTGTTGTCATGAAAATGATTTAATTCCTGATTGCATAGTTGAGTAAAACTATGTTCAAAATGAGAAATGGTTGAAAAAAATACTAAGCATTCTTATTCTTGGTTAAATACAGGTAATTGATTATTATTCTTAGAGTAACAATGTTCACATATGGGTTAAGTGTATGGGTTTTTTTTATACTATCCAATAATTTTACTGTGGATCTAAACTAGATTATTGAGCCAGTGTCTGACTTGCCTCTAAATTTGGAGCAATACTGTGTGCTTGGAATAATATATGTGCACAAAGTCAGAATCTGCTGTCTGAGTGAAGAAATCTTCTATTCAACTGGCTGTGGGTGATACCTCTTTCTTGATTTCTCACTAGATTCACCTAAGACTTCAGTGTCCAGAATGGAAGAGTTTAGACTAAACAACTAGTCATTTAAAGCTTGAGACACCTATATACCTAGTAAATAGACAAAAAGTAGCTTATTTTGGTAGTAGTGTCAATATAGTTTAATTTACCTGCAGTACCTTTTACAAAATTAAAACCACCAAACTTGTATTAAATGTGGTTTGATTGGCAGAAATAAGTAAGATAGCAAAAGACAGCAGAAGTTCATGTCACAGATTGAATTAAAACAAAGGAGCTTTCTTGGCTCCAACAAAAATACAGCCAATATTTTTTTATTTTGGATGAAAGCTGTTATTTAACCAGTTGATGCTAGGGAAAAATTTAAAACTTATGTGGGAATGCATATGTATTTTTGTGTAGCACCAGAGTCTATCAGCCAGCAGATACACCAGGGTACTTCGATGGACATGTGTGGCCTATGTATTTGAAATATAAAAATGAATTGGAAGAGAATGCAAGTATGCAAGTTGGTATGGTATCCTTAATTTTTAACTTAAAAAATGCTTAAGTGTGGCGCTTGTGCAGTTTTTGTTTAATTGTGGGATTAAAAAAAAAATATTTTCTGTAGATATTTTTGTGGCACTTACTAGGTTTTGATGTTTCTGTTAGTTTATATCTCAAGCCTATAGGGATTTTGATTTTGTTACTTAATAATGAAAATTAGGAAGTTGAACAATGGAAATGTTCTGATTACTAATTAAGTCAAATTAACTTGTTAAGATAACACACTTCTGTCTAACTAGGAAGTTTCTGAGATGATAGCTGATGCACTGGCAGAGTTCTTCAGAACAAAACTGAAATCCTGGTGAAGACACTTTCTAGGTGCTGACTGTCCACACTACAGTCACCAGTTTTGCATGGGAAGTGTCAAAGCTGGGCCAGCTGTTGGGGCAGTGCCACAAATTTGTGTGATGTTCACACTTACACAGCTCTTGGACTAGCTGCTTCTGGAGCGGGGCCAGGGGGAAGGGGAGGGAAGTTGGGTGGCCTCTTCATCATCAGCACACTGCATCTTGCTGTACAGGAAGAATAAGAACTGCAGTGCTCTTCTGGAGCTTGCTCAAAGGCTGAAACTGAGGAACTTGAAATTACCTACTGCAGAGAGACCTTTTTGTCAAATTATTCCATTGCTCCACCGCCCTCACATAATTACCATTACACTTATGGAGACTTCTGTACCACAAAAAACTATAAATGAATTATTAACTAGAATTATTTTACATTATGTTGGGTTTTTTTACCTGTAAAACAAGTTTGGGGGAGAGGAAAATGGGAGGTACTGTTCTTGTTTTTTTTTTTTTCTTCTCTTCTGATGGCATCTATAGGAATACTAAAGACTTTGCCAATTGCCATTACAGATAGCTGGCACAGAACTCATGAACACTTCTTTTTTCTTCCTCAGATTATTTGGATGGAACAAAATCCCAAGAGGAGCTTTTATCCTATCTGTATAGTGATATAATACAGGAATTAAACAAGCTGAGGGAAGAAAGTAAGTAATGTTACTGGAAATTGAATCTATGTATTCTATTCCATGTTAACAAAAAGCTAATACTTTTGTTTGAAAGTACTACAAGAATTATAGAGATCTATATTTGTTTATATGCTACAATACCATGTTTGCTCATTACTCTGAGCCAATTTCAGTTAAAACTGTGAGTCCCTTGAAATGGGATGTTCTAAGATAGTTGAATTACTTAATGATAAAATAATAATAAAAAACATGGAAGAGAAGGAATATGGGGTAAAATATGAATGAAAACAAATGTGTTAGTGGAATTAGATTATCACTAATGTACAGTGATGTTGCTTGCAAACACTGGAGATTAGATACATACTTTATTTTAGATCAGCAGGTCACATCATGACATTGTAGAAAGCCTGGGTTCCATTTGATATGACATTTGATATGAGTTGAAAACACCAAGACTGTCATACGTGGCAAGCCAACCAACTGAGCAAATGCTGTGTGTATGACCATAATGCTACTTCATATAATACAAGAGATTTTGTAAGTAATTGTTAACTCTCTCTCGGGTATGGAGACACAGACTCCATTTAGGAGTATGAAGTGTGTTCTTGAAATTTCCTTTAATTGATCCTGCTTTGGCTGAGCTTTAAATCTGGTTGAACATGTACATTTTAAAGAACATGAAGATTTTGTGCATGAAACTAAACCATAAAGATGCACTTCTGTTGGATTAATAAGTATATCTGAACATGGATGATTGCAATTTGAAATGATCATTTAGGAATGACAATGATTGCCTCTAATATTCTTAGGAGCTTATTATCACTGATAAACATGCTCAGAGAAACTAGCTGTGTAAGGTATGTAAGTTTATGTAAGTTGTTATGCTGCTTATTCAGTAACTGAATACATCACAGCTAAGCTTATTTAGACTTGCTAAATACCTCTCTGATGTTTGCACTGTAATTTTTGTGTTGTGTATTCTTTAGAGAAGTTGGGAATAGATGTTAAGAAAATGAAAACAAACCTGAAGAGGACTCAGATTGTTGGAAAAAGGTGGGGAAATAAGATGTAGAGAATGGAGATGCATCATTAACAAGATATAGTACATATATGTGCAGCGATTGACTAGGATGGCACAGACAACTAGATAATAAATCCATGCGTCAGGGAGAAAGAAGGAAGAAATAATTGTTATTAATATTTATAATTCACATTGAAAGTGAAATGAAACTGAAATGTTGTGAATGGAATGTTCAGAAAGCAGGAATGCCAGACAAATGTGAAAGCTTTGATATAGAATTTGTATATATATATTTACGCAAACTAGGAAATTGCATCATATTTTGTTGCTGAATAAGTAATGTCTTAACTCTTACATTTTCTAGACAATAGGTTACATTTTTATGAGCCAGAATAAAAATAAAACCACAGACATGGTAAAAGGATGGATTTTATTGCTTGATATGTGACAGCTGAACTGGTCAGTGATTGAAATGTAGTACTTGATAGTAAAAGTCCTAAATCTATGTATAAGAAAAAGATGTTATCAGATTACAGCTGTGTTTAGCTGTGTCTAAAACAAAGTGCTTCCAAATATAATTTTGTATTATTATTTTGCACTAAAAATTCTTCATCTTGCATTTGCTCATATGCTGTGATTGGACTGTCTGACTTTGAACTGTATTTTTGTTTTTATTTCCCTATGGAAAGGATACAATTGCAAGAGGTTAGCCAATGCATGGAGTGGTTGTGGTGGGCTGACCTTGGCTATCCACCAAAACTGTTCTATTATTTGCCCCTCCTCAACAGGAGAGAGGGAAAAATGCAGTGGATTTGGATCTTGACTCCTGTATCAAGATAAGGACAGGAAGATCACTCAGCAGTTACTCACATGCAGTAAAAACAGATGTGGTTTTGGGAAATTATTTGAATTTACTGCCAATAAAATCGAAATAATGAGAATTAAGAACATCATAAAACACCTTCCCCCCACCCCTGCCTTCTTGTCCTGGTTTAGGGCTAATTTGGGAGAGAATCCCCAAAAAGGGCTTCTCCAGAAAACAAACCCACACGGCCCCTCCCCCCAACCGGTTCGGGAAGAATTCCTCGGAGAGAAGTGGAAAGAACCTGTTTATTTGACAAGCACAGCACCCCCCAGCACACACAATGAACAATACTGGATGACACCACTCTTTCATCGCTCTGAAAAAAGATGACAAATTCAGAAAAGTCTCTCCTGGGGGTGGTCGCTGTTATCAGTCCCTCCGGCGCTGGGGCAGCTGCTGCAGTCACAAGGTGTAAACTCTCTCTCCGTGTTCCAAATCCCAGTCCGGAGCAGTCAGCAGGTCCAACAGGGTGGGGGGAACAGTCCAGAAAGGAATTTGGACTGTTTAGCTAAATTAACTAATGAGAAGAGGAAGAAAAGCAAGAGCAAGCAAAAGCAAAGCAGAAGCAAGAGCAAAAGCAAAAAGCAGGGCAAAAAGCAGCACTATGTACTGTGCTATCTGTATGTCCCGCCAAGTGGCTGATAAGAGGCCCAAAACAAAACCTTCACTCTGCCAGTCTTAAAGGCACAGAACGTAATATCCAGCATAAATTACACACACACAAATGGTGATAACAGCATCCTAACGTCACCCTAGGACACTTCTTCCTGAGCTTGACTTCTTGGACAAATTTTCTACCTCCTGTCTCCCAGCAACACGGCTGGATGGGGATTGTGTTGCTCCTTCCTCTTCACAGACTTCTGCTGCTTGAGAGTGGGGTCCCTCCCACAGGGACAGTCTTCCACTTCCAGCTGCTCTGAGTGGTGATTCAGGAAAGGGAATGGAATGAACAATGGTATCACCTGACTTTATTCTCAAATAGCCCAACATTGGTGCTGAGGCAAGAAGCTGTTTTGTCAGATCCTCCTGTATGGAAAAATGATAGATGAGCTCCAATACAGATCTATGCATTTGTAGTGTAAATCATTATTGGAATATACCTGTTACTGAACTTGTGCTTCAGCAACTTGTAATAAGAGCTCAGGGCATAGATCTTTCACAGTTCTTCTATAATCATGCCACAGTTTGGAGCTGTATCAAATTGGGGTTTTAAATTTTTTTTTTAATTTATTTTTGCAAACAAAACAGGTGGTCTTACTTGACTCCTGTGTAAGACCAGTAGGCCCATGTTTTCAGAGCTGGGCGGTTTTGGTTTCTACATTTGGAGGGAGTCCATAGTGGACTTAAAAGAAGGGCAACTAAATTTCAAGGGAATGGAGAAGCTGCTTTGCGAGGAGAGACTGAAAATGGTGGGACCACTTGCTGTGGAGAAGACCAAGGGGAAAATGGACCATGGTTTACAACATCTTGAAAGCTGTGAGTCAAGTGGATGCAGAACTAGTATTCACCAAATTTTGCAAATACTAGTCTGGAGGGCACTTCCTCATTTGAAATAGACTGACCAATTTATATTATGGTAATGTTTCACACAGGTAGAGATGATACTTTATGCTGCAGACACTGACCTTCTGAGATGTAATGCCAAAGGTGGTAGACAGTACCAGCAAGTTCAAAAGAGATCCAGAAAATTCATTGACATTTCACCCATAAGAAGTAGTAAAAGAAGTAAGCAGTGCTATAGCATGGATGTAGAAACTGACCAGGCTCACCTGGTGCGCCTAAATTGTGCGCTCTTGCCAGTTGATGCAGCAACTCAGTCACAAAAGATAATAAACTATTCTGAGTCTGTTTGGTAGATAAAGTATTTCAGGTGCTATTATAAAAGCTTACAGAACTGGCCTGTTACTTAGCATGTTGGCAGAATGTTTTGGTTTGAAGGTGGTACAGACCTTGACAGAAAAAAAAAAAAAAAAAATTCTAGTTTGCTCCTGGTGAATGCCTTTGCATTGCCAGGGCTGTGGTAAGTATGAAATGGTTGGGGAGAGCTGCCTGACAGAAGCCTGTGGTCCTTTACTGAAGAACAGATAACTTTCTGGAAGTGATAAAATCTGCTGGCAGCAATTTCAGGCTGTCACAAATGAGAGAAAGCTTTGCTAAGTATCTGGCGTGTATTCAGAAATGCGGAGTGATAGAGGTGGTGGTGTTCAATAAAAGGCTAATGGATTTTATATAAGGACAGTATATATAAGTATAGTTTTAGTTTGATATTTAGAAGGTGATTTTCTGATGTTAAAGTAACAGAAAATGACGAGTCATAAACACTGATGTAGGAACAAACTTGTTATCTTTCAGAGCTTATGATTCCTACTCTAACCTTCAAAGTCTGAAAGTTGAATTTCTGTTTTGGACTATGTATCATTGATTCAGATGTTGGTTTTGTCACACACAAGGTGTTTCCTAATTTTCATACCCACTTGGGAACAATGACTCTTTTGTCCATCGAACTGGGTATGTCTTTGGTTTCTCTCTGGCATTGCCACTGAACACAGTGTCCAGTGTCCATCCACTGCCTGGTCAGTTACTGTAGTTACAAGAGAGCAGGAGCAGTGTGAGAGTTAAGTGAAAGTGTTTATTTTAGGAAAATGATGCTCCTGCTTCCACAGAGAGGAAGTTAGTGTGCCAAAACCTTTCCTATTCCTGCTGCTTTGCTTGGATTATTAAATGACTGCCTCATCTTTAGACATAAGGTATGATAGTGCTCTTTAGGTTTTAAGACTGAGGGGATGGGCCCTTACAAATGAGGCAGTCTTCTATCAGCCAGCTCTTCTTAAAGCACGGTGCAAATGCCTGTGGTGTGACTTGCTGTATGACATCGTGTCTGCACCTGGTCAAACAAGTTTTGTCAGGTGGAGGAGGATGTGCCCACCGTCCAGGCCAAAGTCTGTTGTTGTGTGGGGAAATCTAGTATTTAGTGACTCACGTATGGTTAGACACTTTGCCTTTCCCTCCCCACAGTGAGTCCTTGCCCATCCTCCCAGGAAACACCATCCGTCTTCAGCCCGGTGCAGAGTGGGAAGTAGTGCCTCTTGTCAGCGGAGTGGCCCGCTGCCCCGGCCTGCCAGCGGGGCCGGATGTATGCTGACCCCAGCCTGGAGCGGCAGCCGGGCAGAGAGGCGGCGTTTAAGTGCTGAGCCGGTTTTTCTGTGCTCGGGTAGCGCCGAGGAGCCCGAGGCACAGCGGCAACTGTGCATTCTCCCCGGTACGTCCGAGGTGCGTCAGCGCTATTGTGCCATCGCCCGACCGCGCCTTGCCGCTTCACACAGCGGGGCCGGGACCACGCCACAGACAGTGTCCCCTGTGATGCCAACCGGCTCGGGAGCGCGCAGCGCTCTGCCAGGGAGTGGCTCCTGATTCTCGTGACGCTGCCGCGGGAGCGGCTCCCGGTCTCGGGGATGCCGGACCGGGAGCGCCGGCCCCCGCTTGCTGGATGCGCATGCGCATGCCGCGCCCGCCTCTCGCGATACCCTCCTGCGCGGGGCCGACGGCGCGCGCCGGAAAGGCGGCAGTGCGCGTGCGCGCCGGCCGTGCCCGCGGGCGCTGGAGGGCGCGGGGGATGTCGGCCACGTGCGCCGTGTCCCGGAAAGCGCCGCTGCCGAGGCCGCGTCCCCAGAGCGAGAGGGAGCCGCCCGCCAAGGTGATGCGCAGGGGGCTGCGGCGAGGCCGCGAGGAGGAGCGGGAGCAGTTGCCGTGGCCGGGAGAGAGCGCGAGTGGCATGGGCGCGGAGGCCGAGGCGGAGCGGGCGGCATCGCTGAGCGACGAACGGCGGAGGCGGCCGCCTCTGGAGCCGAGGGCGCCGACGACGGCATCGGCCAGGGCAATGGAGGAGGAGGAACGTCTGGAGCGGGAACACTTTCGGAGGATCATCAACGCTTTCCGATATTACGGGTAATTGAGGCCTGCCCTCTGGGCGTGGGGCCCGGCGGGGGTCCCTCCGCTCGCGGAACGGCCGCCGCAGGGTTCGCAGCTGCCCCGCGGCCCCCGGAGCGGGGCGCTCTTGGTGCGCCTTGTGCGGCCGCCTCCCGGTCTGCGCTTCGAGCGCAGCGCTCTGCCGGCGGCGCGGGGCGGGGCTCGAGTCGGCAAAGGGCTTCTGCGCCGCTTCCTTTCGAGATACGCGCGGAGTCGCCTTGATATCTGTCAGTTAGAAAGCACAAAAGAAAGCATCAAACCTGCAAAGAGTGTCTTGAGGCCTCTTAGGAGTTAAAATGCTCTGAGACGCTGTACAGCCTACAAAACAATAGTATCTTGTGCTGGCAAAGAAATGCAGAATGATGTTTCGATTATGGGTTGGAATTCTTGAAAGATATTTTACTTTGCAGAAGAGATAAGACCTATTGTTAGGGATTATGGATGCCGTTTTTAATAACATCTGTTGAGTCAGAATTTGCTGACTCCATAGAAATGAGCCAGCCGTACGTAGTAGGGCCACCTGGTTTTAGGACTGAATCCGTTTTAGTGGACGATTACTTGCATTGCAAGGTATGGAGCCTGGCTGGAAAAGTGTTTTGGTAAACCGTTTCCTGTTTCTAGGTTTGGGAAGCAGGTTTGTACTTCAGCTGAGGAAGCTCCATCATGCGGCTCATTACTGTGTGCTGGACCCTCTTTTGTCAATGTATTACAGGCATAATATGTACACAGTACTGAGGTTCTTGTTAGGAGTGGGTGATACTTGGATAATTTCTTCTCTTTGAGATTTGTCCATGTAAGTTTCATTTGTCTTCCAGGACAAGTGTTTGAGCAGGAGGTGAATCTGAATGACGCTTTGATGTCTCTTCCAAAGTAAATTCTTTAATTCAGTTTGGACATATTAAAGACCTATTTTGTTAAAAGTATCTAATACCGATTGCTACTAAGGCAATTCCGACCTGTAATTTATTTATAGTAGTGGTATAGTTGCACCCTAAGACCTTAGAAGCTGGGAATATCTTTCTCAGCCTTCTGCTGAACTGTGGCTTTGGTTTGCTTTTGAATGCTTCTTTCAGTAAAAACATAAGAAAAGGATGTGGTTCAGATTTCTAGTATAGAAATTCAATGAAATTACCTCTGTAATTTGATAATCAAATAAATAATCAATAATCAAATAATTCTAAATTTAGGTGAAATTACATGTCTTGGTACTTTATGGATGAAATTTTTGTTTTCTCATACAGGTATTTCCAGGTAACTTGGAAACATCTGTTTGAATTAGATAGTAACACTTTCAGATGAGTCCAGATCTTGTTCTTGTCTTCCAGACATAAAATAACTTCATTATTTGTAGTTTTTCTTATTTCAGTTACTTGTTCTGCTAGATGGTCATAATTTAGCATAAAAGGGGAGAATAAGGTTCAAAAGTTTTTTGCTGATAAAATTTCAGGAAGATGTTTTTCAGCTGATGTGCTTTATGTAGAGCATCAGTTTATTTTTTTCTCTTGGTTTTTTTTTTTTGTTTTATTTTTTGTTTTTTTGTTTCTTGTCCTTGGCTGTAATTTTAAAGCAGTGTAGCTATTGCAGTGAACAAGCCCTTCTCAGTAACACGTGAATGAGATATTACCTGGTCAAATTTCCAGAATAAGGTTGTAACTAAAACACCAGCAATTGCAGCTATCTCTCATGGCTAGTTTTTTCAGTTTTGTGCTGCTGTATGCTGACATAAGATTTCGGAAACTTCAGTATAACTTGACCACCTAAAATCACTTGGTGGTCAGAAGGGTCAGTATCTCTTCCTAATGAATTATCTCTCTAGAGTCATCATGACTGTGCTTTGCTCCTATACTTCTGTCAGTTTAGACAGAAATCAAATCTAGCAAAGTCTCAGAAGAGTAACCATTTTTATCAAACTTTTGTCCTGAGGAAGTGGAAAATTATTTTTAGCTTGCATCAGTAACATGATCATGTTCACAGTACTTATGAGGAATATGCTGTTAAAAGTGGATAGCCTAGTATCTTAGTGTGGCTGCCAGAACTCTGATATGGTCCAGCTGAGGCTTTTACAGTTCTCCTGAAAGCAATGATTTTGAGGATCCCAGTTCCCACTCCACATCTTGTTATTTCTGTAACCAAAGCTTACTACTGCATTCAAATTAATTCAGTTTAAATTGTATTTGTGAAACAAACTTGGAAGATGGTTGGTTGTTAAATTTTATAGATCCATGTGTTAAGGTGGTGATCACCTGCTCTGGAAATGGGTGGCTGAGGATGAAAGAGTAAGGTGGAAAGGATAGTCCTCTGAAACTGGAATATGTTAAATAGAGTGGTATGGTAGAACTAGAGCTTAAAAGACTGAAAAACTTCTAGAAAACTTTCACTTTCTGTGCATAAAAAAAGTATGAATAATTGTAATTGGAGTAGCTTAGAGTGACCCTCTTTACATGTATGTATATTGCTTCTAAATATCTAAAACTTTTGCTTTTTAGAACGAATATGCATGAACGAGTGAACAGAACAGAGAGGCAGTTTAAGTCTCTCCCAGCTAACCAACAGAGTCTTCTTCCTCAATTTCTCCCTCACCTTGACAAGATTCGGAAGTGCATTGATCATAATCAAGAAATACTACAAACCATTGTGAATGACTGTGTTCATATGTTTGAAAATAAGGAATATGGAGAAGATGTATGTTAAAATGGACTTTTTTCTTGCTCCAAAATTAATTGCTTTGGGATTGCTTATATGCTTTGGGATTTTCTACATTTGTTATTAATACCTCAAACCTCCAACTTTCTTTTCTTTTGCCTTCCTTGTTTTATTGTTTCTTGTTTGCTCACATTTTCTCATCTTTGTCTTTCACATTTTGCAGAGCTGATGCTTAATGAAGCTGTTTGTTGTTAGTTCTGTTAGTTACACTTATGACAACTAACTGTGAATCTGGCAAATCATTGTTTTTACTCCAGAATTCTAGCTTTACCCTGGTTATATTTTAAAGTTATTTTTTTTCTGTTAACTGTATAGAATATAAGTGATATTGTCTGTCTTCATATAGGTTCTTATATGTTACATCATTATAAATTGGTTGCAATTCTAGATTGTAAGTATTTTTAATGTTGCTATTTGTAAACACTTTTTTACTACTTGACTTGACCTACTTTCTATCAAAAAAAAATTACACCAAGACTTAAAGGCCTGACAGAGATTGAAACTGAAGTCCTCCTTTGATAAAGGCAAGATAGAGTAATGGGCAGCCCTAACGTAAGCTTCTCAGTTTTCCCTTACCAGTATCTAAAGGGATCCTTTTTTCAGGGTAAGCAGTACAGCCTCTGCACTGGCTAAGCCCTGATTCTTTCCTGAATAGGGACTACCAATTGTGCTTTGCTCTGTATTGTTTGTTTGATATGGAAACTGGACTTTTGAGTGCCAAAGAGACGCCAGCAAGCTCAGTTTGTTTAGGATATTAAGGTGGATTTAAGCCCAGGTCCCAGCAGTGACAGGGCAGTGCTTTGTCAGCTGATACAGCAGTTCTTGCAGCATGGCCTTCTTTCTCTTCATAATTTGCTTTCCCCCCTGCAGGACTCAAGATACTTGGTATATTTTCCACTAACTTTTTTTCTTCTCTCCACTTTATTCAGGGAAGTGGGAAGATTACACCAGCTTCAACATTTGACATGGATAAATTAAAGTCCACATTGAAGCAATTTGTGAGAGACTGGAGTGAAGAGGGAAAGTCGGAGAGGGATTCTTGCTACCAGCCAATTATTAGTGAAATTATAAAGAACTTTCCAAAAGAAAGATGGTAATAGTGTCTTAAAGCTTATATTTATGTGGACTTACACTGTTGCACAAATCTAAAACAGAATTTATGGAGTAATGAAAAGCTTTGTTTCAAAAGTAGAGAATTTTTTATGATCTCAGTGGAATTTATTTTTCAATCAAGACAGTTTTTATTTCTAATACAAGGTGTTGGAAAAGAGTATAAGCTTCACAAAATAATACCAGGTAAACTAGTAATAATTTTTTATTGTTGTTCTACAGCTGGGTGTAAAAATATATGGAAATCTTTCAAGTAAGAGACTTCAGAAAAGTTAACTCAGTTGTGCTTAGTGAGGGAATGTTTGCAGGTTAGCAGATTCTCTAAGTGTGTCTGCTGCAAATGGAAGGAAGGACTCTGACAGCAGGAAGTAAGGCTTTTGCTCTTCATTATGGAAAGGAGTAGGAACACTTAAACTCTAGTGCAGGTGCACTTAAATGCAAGAATTTACTCAGAAAATAGTAAATTCTAACCTTAGTTTCAGATAGCTGTTCTAAGACAATTCTCAAAGCTTAGTTGCACATGTGAGAGTCATTTTGTAAATATTGGCTTGTTAACAGTGCCAAAATAGTCATTGATGCAGAAGTTTTAGGTCATTTAGGTAGAAGCATATTAGTAAAGCCTCAAAAGGTTATAGTGCTGTAAGAATTCCTTGTTTATTGGTTCTGTCCATTTATCAACCCAGTCATCTTAAAGTGCATTTTAGTTTAAACTTAGTAGTCTTTTACAGTGGGAAAATTTGAGAATTTTTATTCATAAGTGTAACAGGCCGCTATATAAGTTTGATATAACAGGTTATTATTGTGGTGTGTTTTCTCTCTCAGTAATAATTAATAGTGCTCTTGTGTGAATTTGAAAAGTCACTTCCACTAGCCATTGTTTAGTTTGATTAGTAAAGATGGTTTGTGGTGGGAGGACATGGAGCATAGATGGTTTCTATTTTGCCTTGAACTGACTTGCCTAAAGATACCTACACCTTTTAAAATGTTTATCTGCAAGTGAACTTTCTGCAATTTTCAAGTGCTAATAGTGCCCTTCATAAGATAAAAAAATGAATTAAATACTGCAGGTGTACTTCTGATGTGTAGATATATAGGAAAACTAATGGTTAGTTTGCAAGAGGTCATTCAAATCTCCAAGGTAGCAATTCAGCTTTTTCTCTTGTCTGCTACCTGTTAATGGATTTTGTTTGTGGCAGAGGTAGCTTATGTCAAATCTTAAGAGATTGATGACTGAGCCTGGAAAATCTTGACTTTTAAATTTGTCATCAATGAACTCTATTTCAAAACCTTTAGTTGGTATTAGGAAGCAACATTGGTAACACATGGGGTGAATCTGAAGTTGACAGCTTAGTGCTTCTTTACACGGAATTCTCGTGGTTGTTGCACAAAACTAAAGTGGCAGAGCATGGCTCCCTATTGTGGTAGCTCTGAAGCACCATTTGAGTTTTGTCTCTGCTGAAATCTCAATACATCACTGTATGGATCAAACATCTCTACTGCAAGTTTGAGTTCATCAAAGAGCATTTTTTTAATTTCTAAAATGTGTAATTCTTAAGTTATCATTGTGGAGCTGTTGTAACACTTTGGTAAAACCCTTTCTCTGTTCACATATTGTTAGCTACTGTGTCAGCTCACTTATTTTTCCTGGTGACAGAAGGCTCTCCTGGTTAGGTGTATTTTCCTTTTTGAGGTTAGAAGCAGAGTCATGTACTATGAAGCTTAACTGGCAGTCCCATTTCACCCTTTTACAAGAAATAAGTTCCCTGGCAGGGTTTGCTAGCTGGTAAGTCCGGGTTTTTTATACAAATTTTATACAAACTCTTCACTCTCCAGTGACAGCACCTGAGGAAATGGCATGAAGCTGAGTCAGGGGAGGTTTAGGTTAGATATCAGGAAAAAATTCTTTATCCAGAGGGTGCTTGAGCACTGGAACAGGGTCTTCAGGGAGGTGGTCACAGCACCAAGCTTATCTGAATTCTGGAAGAGTTTGGACAACATTTTTAGGCACATGGTGTGACATTTGGAGTATCCTGCATAGGGCCAGGAGCTGGACTCTCTTACCCTGACAGATCTGTTCTAGCTTGGCATATTCTATGATTCAGTGATCTTGGAGTGGACAAGTTTTTTCAGTTTAAAAGGGATTGACGAGGCCTGAACTGAACACTGTGAGTTGTTCTGTCTGCTGTTTATAGTGGGAGAGGACTGACCACGGATTCTAATGTATGAAAGAAAGCAGCCTGTAAATGAACCTCAGAATGCAGCTTTGTATTGCTTTAGAGTTTCCTGTTGTAGCATAGAGCACTAAAGTCTCCTGAAGGAATGAAAGTGCAAGAGAAACACTGCACTGGGTGAAAAAAAATACTTTTTTCTAAATGTATTTTTTGTTGAAAATGATAAATAATTTTAAACTATAAGTGCCGGTCACCTTTTACTTTGTAAAAGGAATTGCAGTACTCATCAAATTTGTAATACTTAATGGAATGGTACATTCAGTTTCTAGTTAACATAATTTGTTGATGTTATTAATTCCATGCATTGGAATCATGTGAAAATGGAGTTTAAATTTTTGAAACTACTTAGGTATGTTTCACTCTGTGCTTGCACACCTTATGGCATTGTAGTTTGCAAAATTGACACATATGGATTCAGTTGGTGTGTAAATAGCCGGAAAAGCAGTGAAGTGTTGTATATGCTTGCTCTTTGGGAGGTAGAAGTAGTGCAAGCAATGGTTGAAAGCAGCTGTAAATCATAATAGTTATTTAGTAGGTGCTACTTATCATGTGTTTAAGTCTAGTCTTCTGATTAGGCTGTCATCTAAAGGTAAATTAAATGGCAAAAGCTGTTCCTGCCTCTTTCTGCTTAGCGCCTTAACACAGAATCTGTTAGCAGAGTCAACAAAGTAGTTTTAAGTAAATCCCATGAGATCAGGTCTTCCTGAACAACTGATAGATTTCTTGCATTCTTCATGTTGGAATTTGTGTTTCAGGTTGCAGGAGCTCTGTACTATCTAAGTTTCTTGGATTAGAATGAACATACTTGCTGTAGTAGAAAATAGTAAAACATAGATACATTTTTATTTCTTTATCTGTGTATTTTTTGCAGCATTTTTATAGGGAAGTATTAAATTGAAAATCTAAATAAGCATACTCATAAAGTTTTTTTTTGCTTCCCCTTTTTTTCTATCATCTTGGTTTCCTTTCACTTCTGGTTGCTCTTCCTGCTTAGGTGAAACAATGTAAAGATCATCAGCTTCTTGTCCAAAATAAATCTATGAAATAATTAATTTTTGGTAATTTTTGTTCCATGGCCAAAACCAATATACTTAGATATTTTTTCCAGTTTTCTCATAAACTAGGCCTCTGGAATGAACTGTAGCTTGAAATTCATCTGTATCATGCTGTCCAGCTACCAAAGTATTTTCCAAGATGCTGATAGAGCAGCTGAAAAGAAATGGTCAGAACTTAGTTTCCTTTTACTATGAAAAACAGCTTATTAGTCCTGAGCCTGAGCTTTGACTATACTTCTTGAGTGTGCTCAGTCACATTTATAATGGAGTTGAAATTTCTGCTTTATTTGAATTTTATTTGACTTTATATTAAATACAGTTGTCCTTGCAGGTCTTTGTACTTAGCCTAAACTTTGCTTTACACATTGGATTTAAGAGCAAATAGATTGTCAGTGTTACTTCATCACTCAGTGCTTTGCAGGTCTTTAAATGAAAGTATATAAAACTCAGCTGCTAAGTTCAGAGAATTGCTCTTCAAATGATTGTGCTGTTTAGCATTGGTCTTTAAAGAAAAAATCACCAACAATATGGTTGAAGTAAAATAACAAAATATGGAATACTGCGAATTGGATCTGTTTATTATCTAAATTTACAGAACACGTAAACACTAGGAAAGGTGTCCCACTGAATGTTCCTATGCTGGTATTTCTGCTGATAAGAATCCCATCTCAGCGTGAGATGCATATTTATTACCTCATTTTATAAACTGAACTGCTCTTTTTAGTTTATGAAAATGAGGATTGTGTTTGATCAGACACTCTTATTTTTATTTTGCTGAACATATTTACCCCTTCAGCAGCATTACTTTTTTTTACAACACAATAGACATGAAATAGGCCTCCATTTTTATGTTTAATTTTCCCCTTTTAAAAAGTAAAATCTTCATAAATATCAATAGTCTTCTAAGAGCTAAAATGTGTCACACTAAAACTTGCAGTGTGAAAAGGGCCTGAAAAATTTGTTTCTGATATTTCTCTGTTGTTTTTTTAAAGAGGCTTCTGCAGTTTCAGTAGTTGAGCTAAACAGTACTGTGCAGCCCTCTTTGCTGCTTGGCCAGCACCTTTTCCCCACACCTGTCAGAGTAATAGGCTGATGCTGCTTCTCTCTTGGCCCACAGGTATTCAGTGGGTACTTGTTGGACACTCATTTATGTTGCTAACCACTGCTAGATGTGTGTCATAGAAATCCTGTCCATGCTGGCTGGTTGGAGGGTAGTTTTCCTTCTGGATCACTTTGGGTTATGATGTTAACACAGTTGGTTTTTTGTTTGTTTGTTTGGTTTGGTTTTGGTTTTTTTTTTTGTTAACTTTGTAACTGCTGTAATTGCAAAACGACCAGAGAATAGCCTCTTCTAGCCTTTTAAAAGGACTATAGCCATTAAAAAACCACTTTCTGTGCAATTAAAGTTTTTTATCTATTATAAGGATTCAGAATTCAGCATAATTCATTAACAGTTTGTCACAAACAGTTCAAGTCTTGAAAAAAGTGTTAGACAGTTTTTTTCTAATTAAGGGGACACTGTCAGCAGTAAGTTTGCCACATACATAATTTCTCAGTCTATAAATTAAAAAATATGCTCTTGGAAAGTTAGTTTCAATGTTAGTGGACTGAGATTTGATTATATTGTGTTTTATTAGTTGTGCTTTGTTGCTGTAATGAAGTTGGTGGCCAGGAGTATTCTCCAGCAACTGATATGAAGAGTCGTGATAGAAGTTAAATTGCTAACAAATTTCAGGACTTTAATCCCTTAATAAAGGTGCAAATGAAAGCGCAGTTAAGTCTGCACTAGAAAAAGATATCAGAAAACTATTTTCTAAGAGAGAATTGGGAAAATTTGTTTCAAAGTACAAAAACTTAATATTGTGAATGAAAAGATAAAGACAAGTACAGGCAATTTAAAATCAACTCACTTGACTGATTAAGATTTTTTTCTTGTTTCAGGATGCATAAAAGTGCAGATATTTAAAATGTGAATATATCTGCATATCAATTAGCTACCAGGTTGCTTTAAGAAAAGACTTGTAATCAATGTGTTGAAATCTTGAAAGTGGTTTATGGCTTATCATCCCATTTATCACAGAAGTGTGATATTACATGGGGGTGCTAAAATCTGTGTGGAGCTAGTCATAAGTGTTTCATAAATAAAGTGAAATTGTAAGGAAATGGAGAAATAGATTAGGTTAGAAAATCCATTTGAAATAATGGTGTACTATTATGAATAAGAAAAGCTGTAAGATAGAAGCTTTTCTGGCTCCTACCAGAAAGCACATTTTTTTATTCCTTCTCATTGTTCCCTATTTTCAAAAATTTCATATTGAGCATGTAGTTTTCTCCTGAAGTATTTTTTTTTCAGTAGGACTTTGTGCTAGCTTCTGGTTTCCCCTGTAGAAGAGGGGTAATGAGGACCCTTGCTTCACAGGAGTGCTCTTAAGTAATAACAAAGTCTTGATTTCCAGCTTCTTGGTAAGTCAGAAAAAGAGCCTGGATGTATAATGGAATGGAAATGAATGGGATGATTTCCCATTTCACTAAGAGACTTCACTAACTAGGTGATGAAATCAAAACTCAGAAGGCACTGTTAAAACTGCTTTTGTTAGATGGTGTGGCCTTTAGAAAAGAATAATACTTTTGGTTTTGGGTAATAGCGTTCAGAAATATACAACTTCTAGGATTTATGTAACTCCTTTAATCATCTTCATGCTTGTGCAGCATCCTTACTCTTTTGAACCCTTTTTGGCATTCTGAATTTTTAAGTAGTCAAAGGCTTTGTGTTTTGGTGCCTTTTATCCTTTGGAACTGCTGGTTCCGGCCTCCCTCATGTAATTGCATATACATTGGGGGATGTATTTTTTTGTCTCTGAAGGTGGCATGCAAAACAGTGTTGGGAGGTGTATGAATATTCATACCTCGGTGTATGAAATTGTGAACTCTTGATGTCATGTTTTTGATTGGAAACTGAAAAACTATTTCCTTTTAGATTAGGTATCTTCAGTTTTGCATGCAAGTTGTTTCTGTTTTATGACTGAAGGTTTGATTGCATTGTGGTGGAAGTGTGACAGTTAAAATATGTGTGTATTTCCTTCTCTGCCTCAAAGAGGAGCGATTCTCCTTTTTGAGATTCTTAGTTCTGTTTGTTAGTTGCTGCGCTTGGGAGAGATTTTAAGTATTTCAGTGAACACACTGCTGAATGTTTTCTGTTTGTCTTCAAATTGATGCCTAGTTATGGGTGAATGGTTAGAGAGCTGCAATGTACTTTGATTTAGGAAATATGTCACTTAGAGTATTCTTAGAGTATTTGGGGTAACCAATGAGCAGCATATGAAGAACCCACCATATCTGGAACAGTCACTACTTTACGGTTTTTACATTCTGAATTGTTCATCAGATTATGGAGATTTTATGTTTTCATTTCTTATGTCAAAATACTTGGGATTTTGGAATTTTTTTTTCTTGCAAGGTTACAAAAATTATGTCTAGAATGCTTCCTGATTATCAGTGGGGCTTAGACAAAAATATATTGTGCTATATGATAATATTCTTCAATTCACTTGAGAAATTTTTGGCTAGGTAACTGTATAACTTTTAAGGAAAACAAATTATGTATAGCATTTATGCTCTGTATTCTGATTTAGGGTTGTATATGTTCTTTTGAGTAATTTGTGTGAATTATTTTGACTGTACAATTAACCAGTCTGATCAGAGCAGGCTCAGTTTCATTTAAAAGTGAAGTCATACAGGAAGCATAATACAGTATCTAAGTATATGGTGGGAAAAATGTTTGGCTGGACCTCTTAAGTTGTGTTAAAGGGTATCAGACAAAGACTTAACTAATATTTTTGTTCTGTTGCAGGGATTTCTCCAAAGTTAATATCCTGGTACCTGGTGCTGGGCTAGGTAGATTGGCGTGGGAAATAGCTATGCTCGGTTATGCTTGCCAAGGAAATGAATGGAGCCTCTTTATGCTCTTTTCTTCTAACTTTGTACTCAACAGGTATATAGCTTATGTTTTACTTGCTGAATAAAACCTAGAGAGGCAAAATTATAAATGAGAGAAATCTGAATATATATGTCTCAAAAGAATAGATCTTTAAGTTGTACTACAAGGCACACATACTCAATTTTTAGAATGCTTGAAAGAAAAAAAGTCTTAGGGATAAATGGGGAAGGAAGTATTGTATCTAAATTGTTAAAATTACAGGAAGCATAGCTTTGTGAGATTTAAAATCTAAATTATACAACAGATTTTCTGCAAAATTCTGATTAGGTTTTATGATTTATTTCACATCTGTTTCTGTAAAATGGACACCTGTCTTACTATTACTGAATATGGGCTAGTAAATACATGCATGTTATTTAGTGGTGGTGATTATTAACAGAGGATAGCTGTTTAAAAAAATATCACCTTCCATACTAAAGTTTTAGGCACTGTTTTGACAAGAAAAACAATAATTGAAGCATGCTGAGCAAGAGGCTAGGAGTTAATAGTTCCACAATTATGCTCAGATAATAAATTTAAATGTAGTAAATTTCATGTTACAGGTTTTACTTAAAATGACATTTCTGTATTTGGTATTCTGCCACTTGGATTGGAATTACTGTTTTCTAAATGACTTAGGGAAGAAAAAAGGCAGCACATGCAACTGTTCTCTTAACAACCAGAGTGGGAAAGCTACAGGTGGGCAAGTATTGAAAGAGGTCTGGAGGGTGTTTTGAGGGGGGGAGGGGGCAGTTAATCCAAGTTCACAACGACAGACAGAATTTGATAGTTCATCCATCATATTATACACCTTTGCTGAAAATACTTAAATTATTGGCTTTTTTTCTGTATTATCATATCGTTTTGGAGGCTGTTTTGTAGACTGATTATCCATGGTGCACTGTGATGCTCTCGCATCTCACAGTTTACTGTTCAAAAACCAGGGGAGAACACTGCATGGTGCCTGCTGAGTATCTGCGTATAGCAGTAGTGCTCTGTGTGATGATAAGAGATGTTTTCTGGAGGTTCATTTGTTCTTTTTTTCTTGCATTATTCTCAAGTGACTTATTTGGTGGTGAAATTGTATATTACAATTGGTCTGACTGATGCCTTTTAGCTACTAAAAGAAAACCATATTCCTCTCATGCTTTGGAATTTCAAAGCAGCATAAAAGCATAAATTTCCCATCTTTTGGAGCACTGGTCAGCTGAGGTTAGTTAACTTCATCCCTACCTCTGATGACATGCTTCCTTGCATAAGCAGTCTTTGCTTATATGTGAAACTATCCGTGCTTCACTAACAGTTGTAATTTTAGCATCTAATGCTCATGTAGTGTTTCCGATGTAGGAATGTAGTGTTCATGTAGGATATTTAGCAACGAGGTGTATATGCATTACACTTGCTAACAGTATGAGATTTGGACAGGAAAATTGAGTGTTGTGCAACTGCTGTAGTCTTTATCTTTGCTGACAAATTATCAGTTATATTATTAGCATGGAAGAGAATGCTGCTAGCATGACTGAGTAGCAGTCAATTTAGTTGAAGTCCAAGCATCACTTTCTGCCAGATGTAACTGTGGGCTTGATGTAACCTTCTGTTATAAAGGTTTTAGGGACTTGAAGATTCTTTCAATTTAGTCTGAAGCAGCTGTTCACGGTTAGCCTTCTGAAATGCACATTTGCTTTTCTGAAACTGGAAGAAGCGGCAGTGATCCATGTAAGCTGAAGATAATACCTAAAGAAGAGTGGTCAGAAAAAAAGAATTTGCCAGTGAAGTTTTTAACTGTAGTCTTGATTTAATTTATACTTATTTTTAGTTGATAAAAGCATGATTTGCTCATCTGTGCTTACAGTTTTACAGCTTTACCTTCATTCTCTGACAGTGGTTTATATTTAGGAAGACAGAGTACTGTTTTGAATGTCAAGCATTACTACAGTAGGCTCCTAGATGTGGTACACTGGCTTAATGTTTCTATGTGCAAAGTGATATTTGCTGATTTTCACACATTTTAGAAAAACCTTTCATATCTCTGAAATCGTGAACTTTTTTTACAGTAGATAAAGCTGCATGGTTAGGTATGTAGAGTGTGTGTCACGGTGTAACAGTGGTCACTGTAAATATCTGAAATTATTTGGAGTATGTTACTCTGTTGAGGAAACTCTAATTTGAGAATAAAATGACTCTAGACTAGTTAACCTGCAGTGGCTCCAAGGCTGCTTCAGTCGTTGTATGGGACATTTTGCTTTTCCTTGTGTACCTAATGTTCTTACATGGTGTGTTTTTCTTCTTTACTTTTTGGAAAGAATATAATTTTAGATAAATCTTGACACTTGGAAGAGACTATTAGTTGTGTTTGTAATGCCTTAGGATGAAAACAGTTAAGTTACATTTTTATGTGTATACCAGTTGTGAGTAGTGAGATTTGACCTACCCATTTTTTCAAAAACAGTCTTTTAAGCTGAATGTTGAACAGTGAACACCCCACCCCTATGGAAAATAATGAAGTGTGTCACACTTAAATATGTTCGATGTTTATAAAAGAATGTGTATTACACACCTTTTGTAAGAATGGAATTGCCAAGGACTGGAGTACTTGGTTTTGAAGTAAAAATTGTTGAAACTGGAAATGGAAGTTTTCAAGCTTGTATATGAAAGAGGTTGCTATTTTCTATTAAATTGGAAATGTTTCAAAGTCTATGTGAACAATGAACTCCTTTCTAATATTTTCTTTTAATTGCTGTTGTAGTGGTTGGGGGCTTTTTTGTTTTGTTTTGGATTTGCTTTTTTTAACCAACTGCATATGTCTGGTATTTATTTATACATTAAGAAAGTCATTGAACACTGTATACTGCTACTCAGGTTTTAGTTTTTTAATGATAAAATTAAATAGGGATATGATATGGAGAAGGTAAAAAAAATATTTCCAACACTTTATCACAAATGTATTCTAATCACCAGCCAGAAAGAGTGCACTTTCTATAGCCCAGTAGATTGCTTGCAGTTTATGAAATGCTTGATAATACGTATTTTGTGGGACGGATATGTCCTCTGTTGTCCTTGAAAGAAAATGTTTTTTCATTTTTTAGTTACAAACTAAGTTTACAGGATGGTGGGAAAAGCTTCTTCTTATACTTAAATGCTGTGTTTTATAACTTTTTAAATTATGAGTTGATTCAGTTAGTCATGTCAATGCAGAAACTCTGTTTTAAAGAGACATCTTTACTTAGCATGATTGCAAAGATCCAGGTGTCACAAACTTAAAACGACAACAAACTTAAAGTGGCCATTATTATGCTAATGCAAAATGGTACTTATTTATATTTTTAATTCTTAAAGCATCTTTTCAGTTAGCATCTGAAAAATGCTTTTGTTTAGCTGTGCTTCAGAATTTCCTATGATTATGGTTCAAAAAAGTCTAGAATGATAACAAACATTTCCAAAAAAAATCATGGAACTATTGTTACTTTTTGTTTGTTTGTTGGTTGGTTGGTTTTGGTTTTTTGGTTTTGGTTTTTTGTTTTTTTGTTTTTTTTTAATAGGAAGAGAGATGATCCAGCAAGTGTCAGCTTTATGGAATATAGCAAATTGCAAACTTCATTAATCTTACAAAATAAGCACATGTGTTTTCTTCTCGGCAGAGAAATAAGTTGGAGAAAATTACAAGAAGTCATAAAAGAAAATTCTAAAACTGGAAAAGGCAATTACTTTCTAGTAGTGATTTTGTCAGATTAAAATTAGTTTTTTGATCACTTCGTTATCATGGGCAGTCCAAAGTGTTGTGAACTAGATTAAATTTTCTGGCAAATATGGAGCTGTTAAAAGAACTTTGACTCTTATATTTCTAGATTCTAGATAAGCAATTAGTTGAAACAAATTTTGCTGGTTTTCATATTTTGCAGATGCTCTCAAATTAATTCATGTAAGCTTTATCCCTGGATTCATCAGTTTAGCAATAACAGAAGATCTGCTGATCAGATACGACCAATTTATTTCCCAGATGTTGATCCTCACAGTCTTCCTTCTGGTTCAAACTTCTCTATGACAGCAGGGGATTTTCAGGAAATTTATTCTGAGTGCAGTGAGTAAATGAAAACTTCTAGGCTATCCATGTAACTTTACAGACTTCCAAAGTATTTGGGACAGATTATAAAGAGAATGGAAGTGTATGTACCAGTATTGAGTGTAAAGAACTAGCTGTAGCAAAATTCTCATTCTCAGAATATTTCTCCAGCTGTATCAATAGGTCTATTTCTTACTTCAAAAGAGCTTTTCTTCCTAGTTATAGCAAATGTGGACACCTCCTCTAACAGATCTTGCAGGAACCTTCCCCACAGCTGCTTAATTTTCTGAAGATTCTATCTTTAACAGTTGAACATCCAAGACTGGCATAAATTAAGACTTCTAATATTTTTTATTTACAGAACTTAAAACTTTTGCTATTTCAAGAATACCTGTTTAGAGAAAAACAGGGAGACTCATGCTTTAAAAGGTAGACTTCAAAAATTCCTGCTTGTTGAATTGACTAGTTAAAAACAGCTGGGGAGATATTAAAATACTGAGTGAAGTGTTTTAAAGCTAAATGACTACTGAAAGTACACTTTAGTGTGCAGACTTGTATTGTTCTAAATACTAACTAGGGAGGGCTAAAATGATTGGGGATTTTTGCAGTTGTTTTTTAACAGTTGTCATAATGAAATTTATAGGACAGGTGAGTAATAGCACACTTGGGGCTTCATTTGTATATAATGTATTACAAAATTTACATTTTGCAGAATATGATATATATAATTTTATATAATGTATAAACAGTTTTGTTAAGTAAACAAGTAGTAAGTATATGTAATATTGTAATGTGTGTATATGTACATATACACACATGAATACCATCTAAATGAACCCAAAGTTAACAGTTTTTAATGTAAACCAAAATATTTACTTGCAAACAAAATGAAGAGCCTTCAGCTGCTGTTAGTTGAAGGTGATTCTGAGGGTATCAACAAATACCAGGGTTAAATGACAAATTTGTACAGGATTAAAAGCATTGAAACTAATCTCTCTATACTTTGCTCTTTTCATGCAGATACGTGGGACTGCGTGGCAACTTGCTTTTTCATAGACACAGCACATAATGTTATTGATTATATTGATACTATATGGAAAATACTAAAGCCTGGAGGAATATGGATAAATGTAGGCAAGTGTGACCAGCTGCTCTTTTTGGCTTACTTTTGATTGTAAACTTGAAAAGTGCTTGCAAATAATTGTGTCTATGCAGCAAACTGTACAGCTAGAAAAATACAGGGTTTGGAAATTATCTCAGAAGTTATTAAAATATGTTCAGATGTTTGCTAGTTACTGTCAAGTCAGCACTGTGATTTTTAAATATGCCAGTGGCAGGTTTTGCATTTGTGCATCAAACATTTGTTTTTTGACAAATGTCGTATTCTGTGGTTATCTTTGCTATTTTTCTAAGAAAGAGCAACTTTAAAATACATCCTTGCTTTTTGGGTTTTTTTTTTTTTCCAATGTAATTGGTACTCTGCCTTGAAGCAGAAGTTTTGGGAATGCGATTTGATTGGAGTCTTCCATGGTGAAAGAATGTTAGACAAGACACAGGCATTAAACATTATGCATTGTAAAAACTGGTCAGTCACTGGTCAATTGGTCGCTCTCTCAGTCCCAGCCAGTCAGTGCTAGCAGAGCTCCTAGGCAGACTTAAATATTTTGAGCTATAGAGACAGCAGTGATGCTTCCTTTAAGATACAGAAAACAAAATATGGTAGGAAATGTTGCAAATTGTTGAATAAGAGCTAAAGTAATTAGTATTCATTGATATTCATTATAAGAATGATATTCAAGAACACCAATATGTTATTTTATCAGTATTTATCGAATCATAGAATGGTTTGGCTTGGTAGGGATCTTAAATATGATTGAGTTCCAACCCTCCCTGGGCAGGGAACCTTCCATATTTTTGAGTATGTGAATCTGGATGTAAGTGTTTGTTGCACTATCAGTGTGTACTTTTGACTTTTAACACATATTTTGTCTTTTTGGTAGCCATTTCTGTTGTATCTTTGTACTTCAGGTCCTCTCCTTTACCATTTTGAAAACTTGGGAAATGAACTTTCCATAGAATTAAGCTATGAGGATATAAAAAATGTTATCCTGCAATATGGATTCCATATAGAGGTAAGAAGATAGTGTAGTTTGCAATAAGCAGTATTGTTATGAATTAGACAAACTGCTTTGATTAAACCACCGTGAATTTCATTCAGTATAATGGCATGTATTAATGACTTGTAGGAGTATTATGTATCTTACGAATTATCTGCTTTTCTCATTTTTTAAGAAGTGCATAGATGAACCTCATAATCAAATAACAATATAGCATTTTCTTGTATAGTTCCTGTGCAGAAGCTGTCTTAAAAACTGCTGCTTTGTTTTCAGGTGGAGAAAGAATCTGTACTGTCAACTTACACTGTGAATGAACTCTCCATGATGAAATACTACTATGAATGTGTGTTGTTTGTGGTGAGAAAACCAGAGTAGTAGTGATTTGAATAGGTTAATGAGAAAATAATGTTAGCTTGAAAGCTAGAAATGGGAATAAAATCATCTGGTGATGTATGGACACAACCTCAAATCAGTGGTGCCTTCTTGTTCCTAAGAGGATATAGATAGTGTCTATTTTCTTAATATCTCTGTTGCTATTCAGACATGTACTATGCCATGGATATTCATAATACACTTGTGAAAGCTTAAATGTTCACATGCACTGTCTTTGTGCTTTGGAATGCATTAAATATAAAAGCAGAAGTGTTTTCTTGAGAACAAAATTTAATGTTTGCCATAACTAGGCTAATTCTCTGCTGATGTTGCCTCATTTTTCATAGATTTATAGTGCTTTTTTTTCCTACTTGATGATATTAGGAATGCATGGAGGTGCTTACTGTACTAGCTGTATCACTTTTAGAGAAGTATTTGTAAATGTATACTTAAATTATGAAGTCTGAAATGTTTGGGAAGTGGTAAAATTATTATTGAACAGATAAAGTAGTCAACAGAACTGTTAGAGCATTTCCTGTGCAACTGAAGTAGGATATTATACAAATTCTGATCTTTGGCTGTACCACTGTTAAGGGTTTAATCAAAACCCAGAACCGATAGGAAATTAGAAATGCTATGTGAAAGCAGAATGCTGAGTGAAGAAAAAGCAGACTATCACAGAGAAGCAGTATGTTAACCTCAGTTCAGGAAAACACTGGTCTTGGTTGATCTTAATGTTGGAACTGAAATGTGTTAGATGCTTTGCCTTCTTGAAATAACACTGATTTTGAGTCATCTTCTACTGTTTAAGCCAGAACTTCTAAAGTTGATAAACATAGCTGAGTTATCCATGCCACATGTAGGTAGTACAACATAGAAATACCTGTCAGAGCAGTGAAGTGCTGTAACTTTCCAGTGAAGTTACAGCACATGGAAATATGTGCTGTAACCTAATAACTTCCACCTGAGCCAGGGTATGCAGGCCAAATGGTAGACAATTTCCTTGTAACTTCACTTTACCCTTGTGACGTCTTGGTTTCTCCTACTAATATGTTTTTTTTCCCCTGACAGATGTGGCTTAGGAGAATATTTAATCTACAAGTCATGATACTATACAAAAGGCTGTCATGTCACATACAATCTCATGTCACTTTGAAGTTACTTAAGAAATGAGAAAAACTTAATTAACAGTCTGAGATGAGGTGTCATGTTAGTCATTCTGTTTGGATAATATATTGATTACCTTAAGTGCCATTTGGATGCATGTTCAAAAATATGTTTAAAATATTAAACCATTATGGTGAGGGCTGAATTTTTGTTTTCTTCTTTGGCTAAAAGGACACTGGTCAGTATGTTGTTTGTTTCTGATTATTTTTTGTCCTGTCTTTCATGGTGATGTCCTAATCACATCTCTTTAATAGATCGGTTACTGGCTTTTTAATTTCTCTAATCAAGGCCAGAAATTTGTGCCTTTATTCCTAAACTGAAAATCTGCAAGGAGGGAAAACAAACTTTTAAAAAAATATTTTCAACACTGCATAAGAGAGTGCATGCTCCTATATGTTTCAGTATTATGTTCCTTTCTGCTCAGAATCCTGATTGAGAACAGAGCCTTCTGCTCTACAGAAGCTTTTAATTTTGGCTTAAACTACTATTCTTTAAACTCTGTTATTTCTAAAAGTGCATGAACTCAAAGGTTTTCTCTGTTCCAAGGGAGATGTGTTTAAAGATTAAACACTGCTATTCAACAAATAATTTGAAAATAAAAGTCCTTGTGTGGCTAAAAGTAAAAAACCACATGCTTTAATTTCCACATCGTACCATTTAATTTTTGAGATAATTTGTAGTTCTTTGCTTACATTACACTTTTCTTCTCTTAGGTAGAATATGTTTAGTAATGTACTTGATTTTCTAGCTTCTTGAAATAAGCCAGAGGTTAGCTGAATGTCAATTATGCTGAGTAGCATATCTATTTGTAATACTACCCATTTATTGCCCCATATACTCTGTAACTTGAAATGTGCTGTTCTGTTTTTCAAAAAAAAAAAAGCAGTGGAACTCTTTATGGTTAAATGTCAATATCCTGTGTTCTGGTGGTTTTTTTCTGTACCACTCCATGTTGTCACAGGTGCCATTTTTGTATGTTCTCTGAAAATATTTTTACATATGGTATAATACAGTGATATGCTTTTATTTCTGATCTAGAAAATGCTGGAGATTTTTACAGAGCATTCGGCTTTTAAATTGCAACAGTCACATTAAGAGTTTGAAGCAAAATAATCTTGTGAATGAGCTGTTAGTAGTGTTTTCTCTTCAGTCCCATTTATGAGTTCTTAGAATTTGCCACTTGTACTGTAATGCACAGGGATAATTGTCTATTATAGAATGTGATCATTGTTTTCTTTAGTTTTATATGCAGGGGGAAATGCTCAAGGTGTTTGTCAGCTAAGACTGTTTATTTTAGGTCACTATTAAACTATAAATGGTAACAAGTGTAAAATAAAATGCTGCATAATCTTCTGTGTAAAACTTCTTTATATGGAATTTCATAAATGTAAAACGGCCTGTATTTTTTTTTAATGTGTTATATTCTAAAATTCGTTGCAAAGATGGTAAGAATGGGAAGTTTCATGTCTCAGTGTGCAGTTCTCATAGTTTTAAGTGTGTGTAAAGAACTGGGTTTTTTGGATATTAAAGCTTGCTGTAAGGCTTGATGTCTCGCTTGTTTGGTTCCATCCTTCACGGCGGGGTGAGGGGCTGGCCGGGAGGGCGCTCCCCGCTCCTCCCTTCGCGGCCGGGTGAGGGGCCGGCCGGGAGGGCTCTTCCCGCCCGTTCCTCCCGTCAGGCAGTGCGGCGGGCAGCCCCGCCCTTCGGCTGCGGCGCCGAGCGTGGTGCTCATGCGCGCTGCAGCGCGCGCCCGCCGCGCATGCGCTGGTGGGGCACACGAGCTCCGCGGAGCCGCCGGCGCGCGGCCCCTCATGGCCAAGCGGCGCGCGGAGCCGCTGATGTGCCACGTGCCCGTGAAGCGGCTGCTGCGCGAGCCGGCGCTGCCCCGCGCGGGCGAGCGGCGGCCCCGGGCAGAGCTGGGCTCCACGGGCCCGGCTGCGCTCAAGCGCCCGCTAGAGGAGGCGGAGGCGCCGCCGGGAAAGCGACTCGGGCCCGGCGCCCCCCGTGCCCAGCCGGGGGACGCGAGCGGTGGGCGGCGCGGCGGGACTGTGGCGCCCCAGGACGCGCCAGCGGTGGAGGGACGCGCGGGCGGCCGGGGCAAAGAGCAACCTGCTGCCGCCGCCGAGGTAGCTGTGCGGGACGGGCCCGCGTCGCTTGTCCGCGGGGAGGGAAGTGAGGGGCCATGCCGGTGGCGGCCGATGCGTGTCTGCCGCAGGCGGGTGTCCGCCGGGAGTGCTGGCGGGCTTTGGCCGCGCGCGGCGCAGCGCTCAGCGCCACCCAGGCTCATCTGCGCCTCCTGCCCACGGGCACCTTAAAGCTCCTTTTACTTTTGTCTTCCTCGAGGCAAGAGAAGTATCATCCAGCATTACCGGTTCCTTCCCTGCTCCGTGCTATGGAACTGCCTGTCCACCTTACCTGAGGTTATGCTCAGCTTCATCGCCGTCCAGCAGTGCGGTGGAAGCTTGCAGAATTTATTCTGGTGTCGCCTCTGTTGTGTGAGGGTGAGGGTTAGATTCACTACAGCGTCAGTTTCCTTAACTTCTTGTTTTGATGTTTAATAGCAATGCCAGAGCTGTCTTTTAACCAAAACATTTAGTGGAGATGGTGGTCTGAGGAAGGGCGTCAGTGTCGTAATGGTTAGAGTATACTGAAACGACTTTTCTGGTTAACTTTGATCAATGTATGTTTTTCTTCCTAACCTTGACTGCATTTTGCACAATAGTTCAGAATACAAAATTTGGTACCTATGAAGAAAATTGTAATTAAAAAAAGAAACCCAAGAACCCCACACAACCAAAGCAGATTGTGATCGGATTTCACACATTTCAAACATAGAAGTTTGGTACATATTAACCTAACTTTTTCTCCTTGATCTTGAAATAGCAAACTATTAGACTCAGTGATACAGAAGTGGCAGAATGTCTGATCAGGTTAGATGGGCTTTGGCAGTTGTAGACTAACTTCGATAATTTGAGGCTGTCATAATATAACACCTACTTGGTTGATAGATTTGTTAGTGGGTTTTATTGATGATGGATGGTAAAATTAAGGCAGGAAGAAATTCAGAAAAAATTCAGTGTCATATGAATATTATACAGCCATTTTAAACAGAAGCATTTCTTTTAGTTTTGAAGACGGAACACAAATATTCATGAGTGTAGTAATTAAACAAGTTGAACAAACCTCTACAGAACAGTCTGACTCCTCTCACAGGTATACTTGCTCTTGGTGTTACTTGGCATAATTTTGTAAGCTTTAGCAGTGATTAGAAGGTCACAAGCCCCCTGAATTTCCACATAGTAAAGATTAGTTCTCTATATAAAATATTTTTCTAGGTGTATATTTTTAACAGGTTGTTTCTCTTCAGCACAGTATTGTATAAAAAATGTTTTAGTTTTAAAATAAAGCTTGATTGACACTTCAGGCTAGAGATATTTCTTCTGGTTTTTATATGTCCTACCTGCATATTTTAAATACTTTATAATGATAATTCTGATAATGATTTTCACACCTTTCTGAAAATACAGTTTTTAGGTTGGTATTATTCTTTGGTGTTTATGGCTTGTGTATTTCATTACATTAATAAGTTTGATAAGGATACTGTTAATTTCACAGTGTTTTTATGAAAGTTTAAAGCCTCATATTGCAGTTGGCCTGAGAAGAAAGATTATTTTAATTCAGAGTACACTTTTGCAACTAGAATTTGAAAACTAACTCCTTATATATTATGCAACTTAGTCTATAGAAACAGCTCTTGTATCTCTGAGCTTGCCTACCTTGTTGCCTACCTTGATAAAATTTCTACTCAAAACCTATGTGGAAACTTAGTTAGTTGAAGGTGAATATTTGGTATTTTATTTTTCCTTCTGCGTACAAATCTTTAGTGATTGTGCCTGTCTTTTGTACTTCTTCTTTTCATTTTCACACTGCAATATTGCTGATCTGTAAACCTGAAAGCTTTTGTGAGTAATTATTATATAGTCGTAGTCCAAAACTGAGTATGTGTTTATGAGCTCTTAGACTTTAATAAGTTTGAAACGAGGGTGCTGTCATTCACTTTATGCATACAAAGCATCAGGGTTCTGATTTGAAGTACTTAGCTCTCACTTTTTTAAAAAAAACTTACTAAAATGTCAGGGGAATTCAAATAATGCAGGGGAGAATCTGTAAAAGTAGTTGACAGTTTCTGAAACTGCACTGCCTGAGATTTTTAAAAAGAATTTGTTAGCCACATGTCCCGCACAGTTCTGTACAAGTGATGCTGTATATGTTGCAATACAGACTGGAAAGTCATCCTTTCCACACTTGTCAATTGTTGTTAATGCTGTGCAGTACAAAACTTCCAGTTTACAAGAATGGGCAACTACTCTTAGTGTGGCTTTCTTCCAGTTTCAGTATAATCAATCCTTTTGTTCCTGTGTCACAGTGTAATTTAATTGGTTTTGGTCTCAAGTAATGGGCATTTTTGTTCTTTAATATTTTCTGAAGACAGACTTTCCCAATGAGGAAATTCTCGTTTGAAGTATTCTACAGGCAAGGAGCCATCTTACTGCTATGAAATGTCTACACCTTTCGTCCTCTCCCAATTATTATAGGTTTTAAATAATGCAGGGGTTTTGTAGCAGGAAGATGTTGCTTGGTACAACAGATTGTAGTTCAGGAGAGGTCTGTGTGGTAACAAATAGAAAAATGTACTCTTTAAATGCGAAGTATGGTGATTTTATATAGTTCTCTATTTTGGGAAGAGTGGGGAAAGCATAATTTTTCAGTATTTAAAAAGGTGTAGGGATGATACTCACTACTGGTTTTCTTTATTCTGTTGCAAATCCAACAGACAAGTAATTAATATTTTCAAGAGTCACACTGTAGAGGCCCATTGAAGTTGACTTAGTCACAGTGTGGATTGCAGTGGTGCTTTGACCCCCCCACAGGCTGCACTTTGGTATCTTAGGAACACCAAAAGAATTACTTCAATTTATTTGTTAAAAATACTTCTGTTCAGTTTCTATTACAGCTGAGACGGTGAAGTAAAATATTTAAAAATTCTAATTGTATGTTAGGAAAAATGCAAACCCAGTATAATATAGAGATGCATTATTTTGTATTTGTGTCAGCATACACTGTTTTTATATACCAGAAGAAAATACATGCTCATGACCTAAGGAATGACTTAGACTTCCTCTTCCTAGATGTATCATGTCCGTAGAAACATGTACAGCTTGGCCATTTTTGATAACTGTGACATGTTTATAAACAGGCAGTGCACTTTCTCATAGACATTTAAAAAACAATTAAAATTGTGATGCCATATTAAATTAGTAGATGAGGATGTGTTTGTTTCTCCAAGGTTTTTTGAGATACTATCTAGGTAGATAGGTTGGAGCATTGTGCTCATAATGCCAAGGTTGTGGGTTTGCTCCCCATATGAGCCATTCATTTAAGAGCTGCACTTACTGATCCTTGAGGGTCTCTTCCAGCTCAGAATAGTGTGTGATTCTTAAGATTTCCTCTCTTGAATACAAAATTTGGATACAGAAAAGAAAAAATAGAATGTTGTTTAAATACTATAAAATGCTTTCTTTATCCTCTGTGTATCATCCCTCTGAGTTGCTGCTAAGTAGCTAAATACATTCTTTTGAATACCAGTTTCTAAACATCCATGATAATTGTATACTATTACAAGAAGAAAAAGCAGTGAGCCATTTTTGTATGCAAAGTCTAGTAATTGTGCAAGTTTTACACCTTTTTTTCTGTGCAAAAGTCGTAAGCTGAAGAAATGTGTGGAATTATGGAAGCTGTTACATAATTCTTTGCAAGAATATTAAAAAAGGGAGAAGTAAATCAGGATATAGTTAGGAATCATAAAGTTAATATATAATAGCTGAGTAACTTCCTAGTTTCAGTTTCTCATATAAAAAGTTTCTTTTTATTATTTTCTGCTGCTGGTATACACATTAATGTTTTGTTAACTTTTTGTTTACTTACCTCTTTTCAAAGCAAGAAGAATTCTGTCAGTATAACTCATTCCTGTACTGGAGAGCACCACTGCCTGCTGTTGATTTGTCTGATATTCAGAACCTAGATGAAGAGACTCCATCGGGTGCTAAAACTGCTACAAGGACTGATACCGCAGAGACTGAAATGGAAACCTGATCAGTTGTTTCCTAGCTGTGCATGTGTTCCCTGGAAGCTTGTTTCCACTGAGAAACAAGGCGTTGTTCCTTGGGTGAATAATAAGCATGCTTATGCGGTCTTGGAGAAACTGTTGTGGCAGTCTTTAAAAGCAAATCGGAGTTGCCTTAGTGGATGGGATAAACGGTATTGGCTACTTAACAGGAAGATGTCTGAAGGTGTGCAGTAAGAAGGAGCCAACAGTGTCTAACAAGAATAGTTGAAGACATGGAGGCGGACTAAAAGAAGAATATAGAAAATTAGAACTTTAGGATGCAATTTAAAGAAATGGGGATATGTTACATGTCAAAAGGAAATGCAAAATTATTTTGTCTGTCCTGAACAAAAAATGTGTGGTACCTGAAAGTGAAGTATTTAACATGTGAATTTATCATAAAGCACACAAACTAGTGATTTCTATTGTGTTGTTTTTTTTTTTCCTGTATAATAGCTAAACCAAAAAGTAAGAGTCCTTCAAAATTGGACAAAACATTCCCTTTTCTATGCAAACCAAAAACCAAGTGTGGCAGAGAAGGGGAAGGAAAAGGCGCTACTTTCTGCTGGAAACTGTTGCTGATCTGAAAGGTTTTACATTCTCATTGTGAAAAGGTTTTTTCTCCTTTTTGCATTATGGACAGGAGTGGGCACCCATTTTTTATGGTTTTGGTTCATTCTAAAGTTACTGCTATTCTTAGTCTTTGTGATGTTGCTCTGAACAAGTTGATAGCATCTGAATGACAGGTTTGGGCAGATGTGTCAAGAAAAGCTAGTGCAATATAAAATGACCACACACACTCTTTCAAACTATATTGAAGGAGGTGTGGTTTTTGCAGAGACTGTGAATCTTGCAGAAAGTTGTTGGAGAATTTCATTCAAATAGTGGTTTTTTGCTGTGAAATATAAACTTAATGTTTGTGATTTGCAATTTATTTACAAACTGAAGTACAATTAGAAAGGTGTTTTTAATAATAGACTGAAGTGGTATAGGAAGACTTAGATTTTGGAATATGATTTGTCTTTAAGGATAGAAAACATTGTATTTTTTCTGTAATCACTGTGGAAAAAGGCAACTTTTGAATTTTATTTTTTTTAATGATGTGTTTGTTAAAGGACAATAAAGTTTTGCCTGTGTGTATATGAAAACTTTGGCACTATTACTGTGTGAAGTTCTTGACTTTATTTCATAAGATTGCTGCTTCTGTATCTTTGTTGTTTTACTAGGTCTTTTTGCTTAAAATAGTGAGCTTGTCAGCTTCCTTGGTAAACACTTGGAAACTTTTTCTGGAATTTGTGCTGCGTAGGTATCTGTATTTGTTGCTTATTCATTTAGCTTGTTAAGATCTCTGAATACCTTCTGAAGAAAGGAGGTGGCTTAGGGATTTAAGCAGTTAATGGTGCCTCTTTGGATATGCTGCCTTCTGTCAGATTAGCTGGATACATATTTGGACAATATGTATTTCTCTCAGACAGTTTTTAACATTTTGTTTAAGTCCAAATACACCAATTTGTCTTAGGAGGTACTTTAAAATTTTTTTAGAAAACAAACTTCTTTTCTGACAAGAAGGCTATAAAACTGCTATTTCATGTTTACTATAACCAAAATAAATTAGTGAAAAAAATAGATCTATTAATTTGTTGAGGTGTTTGAATTGGTTGTATGATCAGGGGTTTTTGACCCTATATAATACATGCGTTCCTGTATTTGTGAGTTTTATAATATTTCAGATTATCCAGTGTTCTCAGGATCCGGTATTTTGCATTATTAGCTAGTATCTTTGCAACATACTGCTCATTTTAAATCTGCTTAGTGCTTCACTCATGGTAGGTACATCGTAGCAATAGCCTGCATTTTATTATTAAAATCTGTCATTCCACTCCTTTCGTGGAACAGAAGATGTTTTATTATGGTCTTTCAAATACATGTTTGATCTATCCCATAATCAGATAAATAAATCCTTTACAACAAATTAAGCTTGCAGTGTGCTGTAAGCCATATGTTTACTTCATTTGCAATTGTGCTGTAGGCAAACACTTTCCTCATAGCTTTTTCCAGTTGTGAACTCTGTTACAGGCTGGAATGTTATGGTTACTTTTAGAGTGTGTCCTGAGCTGATTCATTTTTTCCATTCATCTCTTTGCAAATAGAGGTAAATTTAAAAGCCTTGGAAAACTATTTGAAATTACGCTTGAGAGTCTGGGTTATACAAAAGGCTGGAGCAGTAATGGGGAGTTGTGACAGATTACATAAATTTTGCACTAAAGCTGACAAAAGGCATGATAAGAAATTTGATTTATCAGAGTCTGGTGTCTCCACATGCCATGTGACACTGTACTACCAAATTTACTTCTGACACCATTTTTCTAGAGACCTTTCATTCAAAAGCTGCATATAAACTATATGTAAGCTTAAGTTTTAATGTGCATATACATTAACATCCAGTGAAAAGAAAATGTTCTTTTAAGATAAAGAAATGCTATCACACCTTGAGACAATTCAGTAGCTGCATACTGACTGACAGTTTTAATTTGATATGGTTTTAAATTTCAGAATAAAAAAAAAATTATATTTTCTATAGTTAACTGGGAGTTTGTATTCTCTAAAATATTTATCTTTAGAAGGAAAGACCAGTATCACAAGCTTAAGAACTTGTAAGGGGTAGCAACATCTAGATGCCACCTGGGCTGATCAGGTGCTGTATCAGCAAGTTGCACAGTAAGGGTACAGGAATAATAGTAAGTCAGATGTGGGAGTTAAATATGTTTCAAAGCAGATTTAAACAGCAAAGTAACATGACCAACATTTAATAAATCTGCATTATTCTAAACTAAAGGCCTGTTTTACATTGTCTGATTTGTGTTTATTGAAGGACTGCATTATGTTTATGGTTCCTAAGATAGATAAGCCTCTGGGAGGAGATTAAAGCTCAGTCCAGATCAGGAAAGTGAAGAACTACTGTGAAAAACAGGCTACATAAGTGAACGTGTGTTGGGTAAGTAGGCTGTGGTAGAAAGAAAGGGAAAAAAAGTGGGGGATGGAAGGTGGGTGATCAGGAAGTAACTCAGCCTGTGAATGCAGGTATAGTTGGCCAGCAGATCAATGACAAGAATATTTTCAACATTAGCTCCATCTTCAGCACAGCAACATTACAGTAATTTGAATATGGTATCAACTAAGTGTAATAGGTTTCTCACTGTTTTGACAGCTGCTGGTTGATTTTTTTCCTGATGGCCAGGACTTTAGTTCATATTAAAAAAGCATGCTTGTATATAGGAACTTGGAAAATATATGGGATCCTTCATAATGAAGATAAAACTGTGCAAATGTGTATGTTTCCAGGTGAAACTAAAGATAATTAGTATCCAGCATCTGCCAGCATGTTCTAACCAGAACAGTAGATTCATTTGGGGAAATGAATGTATTCATTTGTGAAAGCCTCTGACCCTGACTGTGGGAAGAGGAGTTAGACTGCACAGACTCACTGTTTTCTGCAGCAAAACTTCTCCTCAAAGGAGCATTTCATAACAGCTAATATTCCTGGGCTGGCTTAATTGCTTCCATGCCTTCACTTATAACTTTGACACTCTAGGTGGCAATACACATTCACAGCAAGTTACCATGAACCTGGAAAATGTTTTGGACATGCTTTTATTCCAGACTGCTACTGAAAATTCAAGCAGTGACATCATGAATGCTAATCATTTCCTTACTTGATACATAAATAAGGGCAGATCAACTCACAAGTCCATGATCATAAAGTGACACAAGGTTTTTGGCATAACTAGAGTAAAAATATTGTGTCAAGGACTTTTGATTCATCTCTTAATTCTCTCCAAATCTCCTCATCCCCCAAAAAACCAAAAAGCAGCCAACCAAGCCCATTTATACATTTAATACATGGGATTTTGTTGTCACTGCTTTGTATCACTGTTTCCTTTAGTTAGAGCTGGGGAACAAGCTTTATCAGATTGTGTGTTGGATGAAAACCTCAGCTGGTATTTGAAGGCTACTTGAAGTGTCCAATATGAGGAAGAGAAAGGTAAGTGCTAATTCAAAACTAAATCACAAAGTATTTAAATGTTTGTATATAGGTAATTATTTGTGGGGTATGAAGAAAATTAAGAGAAGGGAGATACTTATTTTCCTATTTCCTGATTAAAATTCCTGCTTCATGCTTTTTGTATTAGAGAATTTGATGGTGATGTAAAGTATATTTTAACAGTATATTTTATTTACAGTTGCATTTGAAAGTAATAGTTGTAGTCAGTAGTAGTTTATGTTTTTAATGTTCTTGGTGAAGTATTCTTGTATTCATGTATTCATGACTTCTTAGTCAGTTTTAAGGACTTAAAAAAATACTGTTCCTTCTTCTCTTAAAGCCATAGAAATAATAACTTTTTCCCCTGCTGAAGTAAGAAGTAGTTTTTTTATTAATGATATGTTACCATTCCCAAAGGAAAAAATGTGAAAGCAGGATGGAGGAAAACTAAATTTTTATTTCTATGTTTACTTTATTTTTAAAAATATTATGGTGGATGATTGTTTTCCTGCTTTTGTTTTGTCTTATTTTACAATAAAGAACTTTTGAAAGAAGGGATATGTACTAGCTAAGCATTACATTTTTTTTTCACTTTGTTGATGTGAATGCTTGCAGTTCATATTTGGATTGGAATATGATTAGTTAAATGATTTACCAAGTATGAGATTGAGAAAATGAAACAAAAATAGCATTGTGCTATCTGCAGTGAAGTTTAAGCTAGAGAAAAGGCTTTCATGCAGAGCTATGAATGGAAATGAGCTATTCATTGTTCTCTTGCACAGGTGAATTTTCTAACATCCTTCATTTGAGTAGTACATAGATGCACTTCTACCTAAATTGAAACACAATAATAAATTTTATTGAATCTACTCAAAGTGTCAAATATCTCTCTCTGAAGCCTGATGCTACATGCTGGATATTTTCTTTTGATGCTTCTACTTGTAGAGTATGGAAATTGCTTTCAGTTTCTTTTAATTCCTGTAATTTAAAAAAAAAAAACAACCAAACAAAAACTACCACCTTATTTTTTTTCTGATTACATAATTTTTATGTAGGAACTGCTTTGGCATAAAGTAAGCTACCAAAATCCTTTGGTTTCATGATCATCAGTTGGAAACCACAATTTTTAAAAAAATCAAATAATCACAAAAGATTGCATCTGTGTATGCTATAATAGTTTTTCTTCTTTTACCTTTATGAAATTGGAGAAACCTGTGATTGAAAATCTACTTCAAACAAACCTCTGTATTTGTAAATGTGTAATGTACAAATGCAGAGACACCAAAGACAGCTTTTCATTGTAGAAATTTAACTCATAAAAATAATTCTGAAGAATGATTGTGAAATACAGTATGAAAATAAAAATCAGTCACACTAATTTGATGTGATTTTCACAAGGATGGAACTAAACTCATTTTGTCTCCTAGGCTTGTCAGTTTTTCCACAGAAAAGAAAAATACTTAAGATGTTTTCATATGAGGAAGGAATTTAGGAGAATGCAACTTAAAATATCACCTATGCTGATTCCTATGATAATAAAAACTACAATTTAAAAAGACACTATAGGGATTAGCAAACAGATTGGTATAAAAATTATGTAAGGACTAAGACACTGGGTTATAAGAGAAGAATTTGTTTTAGAAATGGGTGATTACTGCAAGGAAAGAATAAACTTGATTTCTTGAATAGAAGTAAATTTAAATTTACTTTGCTTTCCTTTTAGAAATCTGGGTACCAAAAGGTGAAATTAGAGCAGCAGCAACAAACACCCAAGTTAAAGAGTTTGACTGTTCATATTATGGTATATTTCTATTATTTACTGTGGGATAGCTACTCAAACTATTTAAAAAACAGTTGTCATAACAGTGCTCTGCTTAGCTGATGCCAGCATCTGCTGATAACTGCCTGCTGCTTTCAACACGGGTTACTCAGAGCCATGCCCTGCAGGCCAGGTACAGGAGAATCCAAATGGTTGCCAGCCTTTTCTGCCATGGTTTGGCCATCAGGCAGTGCGTGATGGGAACCCTTGCCCAGACACCACAATTGCTAAGGGAGCCTGTGAAAGCCAACAGTCAAGTGTTTGTTCCTTGCCTGCAGAGCAGCCAGCAGTTATTAAACGCACATGTCACATGAACATGGATGTGTCTTCGGCCTTTGGAAGGCTGGCACAGACAATAGACAGTATTATTCACCATGAAACTGCCCATCTTCTTGCACTGTATAATCTGGTATTGCTTTAAGTCTTGTGTTCCACTCTGAGAATGGGTGTGCTCAGTGTACTTCACAGACACCCTAGTAAATTCAGGTTTTCCTCTTGCCTCCAGCAATAGGTCACTAAAGGACAGACTTCCTTCTTCCTTAGTGAAGTGTGCTGCCCCATGTACATTCATCACTGTTTAACCCTTGATTTTCAGGTATTCAATTTTTAGGTAATTGTTTTTTTGTTTTGTTTTTTTTTTTTTTTTGTGAATAGTTGATTTTTAGGTAAATAATTTTCAGTTGGTTCAAATTAAAGAGATCAGTCATGTGGATAAGGCTCTTTTTTCAGTCTTAAGCACAAAGATTTTTTGTCTCCTCTAATACTCAAAGCATTTGCATTGGTACGTCTGTGAATATGCATCCTAACACAAACTTCCATCTTCCCAATTCTAATTTCTTTATAGTAGAAAGAAATGGGAAAGATACCATAAAAATATAGAATGTTAAGGGTTTGGAAGGACCTTAAAATAATTTTGAAGGGATTTAAAATCTAGTTCCAATCTCTGCTGCCATGGAAAGGGACACCTCCCACTAGACCAGGTAGCTCAAGGCCTTATCCACCCTAGCCTAGAACACTGCCAGGCTTGGGATATCTCCAGTTTCCCTGCAGGTCCCTTTCAGATACTGGAAGGTTGCTATGGGGTCTCCTCTCCAGGCTATACAGTCCCAACTTTCTCAGCCTGTCTTTGTACTGGACATGTGCCAGTTCTCTTACCAACCTCATGGCCCTGCTCTGGACTTACTCCAATAGTTCCATGCCCTTCTTATGTTGGGGGCACCAGAACTGTGCACAGGGTCGGTGACTCCAGGTGGGTCACTCAAGAGCAGAGCAGAAGGGCAGAATCACCTCCTTTAATCTGCTGGCCACACTCCTTTGGATGTAGTCTGGAATGCATATGGCTTTCTGGGCTGCACTGATGGCCCATGTTGAGTTTTTCATCAACTATCAACCCCCAAATCTTTGTCCACAGGGCTGCTCTCAATTATGTCCCTGCCCAACCTGTGGGTGTGTCTGGGATTGCCTTGAGCCAGGTGTAGGACCTTGCACTTAGGTTTGTTGAACTTTATGAGGTTAGCATTGGCTCGCCTCTCAAGCCTGTCAAGGTCCCTCTGGATGGCATCCCTTCCCTCCAGCGTGTTTGACTGCACGACTCATCTTGGTGTCATTGGCAAACATGCTGAGGTGCTCTTGCTCCCAGTGTCCGTGTCACCAATAAGATGTTGAAGAGATCAGCGCACTACCAACCCCAGCTTGTGCCTAGTATGAAAAAACTGGTGGGAAAGGAAAATACAGATTTTGAAAATTGTTTTAAAATGAGGATTTGAGAGCTCTGGGGTAATGTCTGGAGGAAATGCCATTGAAGAATCCATATGCCTGTCATTTGACACAGTCCAGGAAGCTAAGCAGAAATCTTACCTTCTAAGAGTACTCTTAAAAGGTGATACTTTTGAAAAATCTGTTGACCACTCTGAGAGATACAAGGAATGAGAGAGCTAACAGAATAGAGGCAATACTCCCTGAGGACTATTCTACAAAACCTTCAAGACTGCTTATTCTTAGAAGTAGGAATTGTGTTATTGGTCAATAAAGGTTCCCCAGAAACTTGGAAAATTTTAAAGGTGATACTGTTTAGTTACCCATACCATATGAGGAGTCATTGAATGTTGAGGTAAAGACCATAACGTTATCCTTTTATCCTGGATCTTCCTTGTGTTTGTCTTCACTACCTGAAAGGAGGTTGTAGTGAGGCAGATGTTGGGGTTCTGTCCCAAGTAACAAGAGAAGACAAGAGGAAGTAGCCTCAAGTTGTGCCTGGGATGCTTAGATTGCATATTAGGGTAACTTCCTTGGAAGGGCTGCAAAGCATTAGGGCTGCTCAGAGAAGTGATAAGAGTCACTGTCCCTGGAGGTTTTTAAAAGATGTGTAAATGTGGCACTTAATGGTATTGTTTAGTGGTGGACTTTGCAGTGCTAGGTTAATGGTTGGTTTATCTTAGAGGTCTTTTCTAATCTAAATGATTCTATGGATCTATAATAGTTGTCCTGTGAAAGTACATTGTGCTTCTCTATAACTGTAAAGCATTATCCACATGAGGTGGAGGTTACTACACCTTAAAGCTGCCAAACACACTTCTACACCAATACTCTTAGAATGCCTCCACTAATTTTCCTACTTCTTTTTTGTTAAGAAAATTTAGTAACAGAGGCTAGAGACACCATGTGAAATACTGTTTCTCCATTCTGGACTGTGATGTCCTGATGTGGGAAGCAGTATACTGGTATCCATGGGACCACCACTGCAAGCACAGAAACTGTTTGTGATTGTAACAGGATTAATACATTTTATCACATTTTCTTCTTTGGGTCTATACCAAACGTATTTCAGAATGCATTCCAGGAGAATTATGATTTTTTTTTGTGACCATGATGTTGACAAAACTTACCCCACTACATTCCTGGCAACTAGAAATTCTAAAGTTATAAAGACAATTTTTCTCACAGAATAAGTTCTGCAGACTGTCCAATTGACTTCAAATAATTCTTCATTAATATGATGTCAGAACTATGTTTTTGAGCCATCCTCAGATATATTTGTGGCACGGGTGACATGCCTAAAAAAAGAAAACATCCTACCTGTGTGTAATTCAATATTCAAAATTCTCTTCCTTCTTGTCTCCTGTTGAAGCATATTTATCATGTGAACAAGTAAATGACATTTATATGCCTGTCTGGGTTCTATCATCTTTTAGTAATAAAAAAAATTCTATTCCTGGTGAGGGAAGTAATGTTCTCCTTTGTTGGCAGATCACTTTCTAATATCAGTGTGCATTGGGCAGCAGGAGGGAAGATTTACTATAATCAGACTTGGAACAATCATTATATATATACATACTGTGAAATAGGCAATAAAGCATGACTTATGCTCACTCCCAGGAGGTTGCCTTCACGCACTGTATGTTGAAGGCAAAGACCAAAGCAGAAAATTCTTTTCTGTTGTAGTTCAGAATCTGCATGGGAAAAAAATCATATTTTGTGCTATAAAACATTCTGCCACAATGCCTTTCCACAGCATGCTAAAGCAGAGGCTGAAAGAGTCATCATCTGATGAGTGTGTTCAATCTATCTGCTGCCAGCCTTTAGTCTTGGATTGATTTACACTACTTCTTTAGTTTTGTTAGATAAAGATAAGCCTGAAGGCAGGCTGATTTGTTGATGATGATATGAATGGGGAGAAATCTAGAAGCAGTCTACCACTTTTATTCCTTGCTCCTCTCTTTGCTGCATCATCGGTTCTTGAAGGTCTTCTAGGGCACTAAGGCAAAGGTAAAGGTGTGTATATTGTCTTATGAAACTTGGTATCTTCAGTGTGCTTGGACACAATGAAACAATGAAACTGGGAGTTCCCTCTAAAACAGATTAGTGCATGAGATATAAATTAGTTTGGGCTTTTTCATTCTGAGCTCTGTATGAGCATCTAGTAGATTCTGCCTGATTAAACATGATGGATGGAAAAAACAGCAAAAACATTTCAGTGTACTTTGCTGGATATGAGGTATGATATAAGAGATCTTAGAGAACAGAGTGGGTATCTGGATGTTTATGCCTTTGCAGGCCATCCATGGAAACAACAGAAACAAACCCATTCCTCTTTGCTAAGTGTTTGTATTAAGCATATTATTCTCCTTTGAGATTGCTTTTTGGTACATTTGGACTTTGTAAACTATGCAAGGTGATTAATTGATTAATGCAGTCATACTTTGACAAGTATACATTTAACTTACTTAGGACATGAAATGCAAGAGATGTGATGTACTGTTCCTAATGATCGTCCGAGAACTGACCTGTCTGCACTGCTGTTGAGGTGACAGTCAGACACTGGAAATAAAGGACTAACGAAAAAGAAGCTTAAAAGATGGACAAGCAAGATAGCACTGGTCTTAAGGTAAGTCTGTAGAAATAAGATTGATAAGTAGGAAACATCTCAGCAGTTCTGGTTTCTAGAGAAAACAGGAGAGTACATGAGAGTGATGTGGACTTTGAACTACTAAAGTGGCTGTTATAAACACATGTGTTTTCATATCAGTGAACTTCTGAGGAATTGGGTGTGGAAATTTGCAGCATAAATTGCTCTATATGGCTTTTCACAGATTTTTAGGCCTTTGTACTAGGTAAGAAATGGCAAGACCTGATTTCAGTAAAGTCTGAGAATTTCTTATGTCTGAAAGACTCTTCACAACTTAGAAAAAATTGGCAGAAACTTGGAATTAAGAAAATGCTTGCAATCAGTGGAATGTGTACATTTAGCTGTGATGCAGTAAATCCAATCCCACACATGCACGTGCTGGGATACTTGCATTTCAAGTTCCTTATGGAGTTCAGATTCATATAAAGAGTGGGCACGGCAACAGTTACTGATACATCCTATTAAAATATTTATTTTCTTCATTTATAAACATTGATGATACTACCAAATTGAGCCAAAAGCTTCTATGCTGACTCAGGATGACTTGATTGAGAAAATTTAATTTATAGTAATGTAATACTTAAAAAAAAGGTGTAGCTAGGTAAAGAATTAACATGATGTTCAACACCTGCTAAAGTTTCTAGAAGTCTATCCTGTTATTAGAAGCTGTAATACTTTCTTAAGGCCTACCATGTGGGAAATGCAATACAAAAGTCTAAAGACAAAAAGAAGAAATACAAGAAGGAGAAAACCATGTTTGGCAGGGGGCTGGAAATATTTTATTATTATCTCTGTCTTTGAAATAATAGTTTATATGAAACCACTGTCAAGTTTGACAGCCAGTATTTCAAAAGGTCCTGAGGCATGCCCAAAGACCAAGGAGACTCTATTTTTCGGGGTGCTGCTGAGACTGTATGTATAAGCTATCTTCTCCCCGGTGCTCACAGAGGCTCTGCTCAGGCTCCTGCAATGGAACAACATGGTCTGAAGGCAAGCCTCTCCTGTACGAGGAGGAGGGAGAGCTGAGAACAACAGCGAAAGATAAGAATAGGCTGAGCAGGAAAATTAGAAATTAAGACCAGAAAATGGAAGAAAGATCTAGAAAGTACAAGTGGGCAGGAAATGTAGATAACATCCAGAATTGGGGGGACATTTGAGCAGTGACCAGAAACAAAATAAAAGAAACAGTAGTCAAGAAGCAGATGGGAGAGCAGAGCTGAAATATGAAAGAACTAGAGCCTGGGATTTATTATAGGAAGTGGATAAGTTTGAGATAAGAGGAGATGGAGATTGACTGAAAAGTAAGGTTTGAGAAACAAGTTGAAGAAAACAAAGGCTGGAAACTAATTCAGGATAAAGAAGAATGCTGTATGCCCGTTTTATTAGTTTACACTAGGTACAACCAAGTATAATTATTGTAGGCATTTCGTTTGGTTTGATGGCTGTGGTCCTTGGGACATTCAAGGGCTCCAGTCCTGCAAGGGAAAGTGGTAACTGCTGAGGGGCTGTTGAAGCTCCTTAAGTTTTGTCAGTGTGGAAGAAGTGATACAGAAGGTATGTGAAGATCAAGAACCTAAATGTTCAAAAATTTATCCAAATTTTATCACTTTATGAAGATTTTAATTAATGCACAGGTCATAGACTGTTTTCTTATTCATTGCTTGTGTACACTGTCATGAGCTGTAATACTGCTACTGTTCCTTTTTTACCTTATTGCCTTCAATAATGTCTTGATTACCTGTGATTCAAGTCTTCATATTTCATAATTCAAGAGAATTTCTACTTTCCTCTTGGACCTTCTTGTTACTTTTATTGTAACCTATACCATGAATTTACTTTTACAGCCCCTTGAAAAATGACTAAGGCATTAGGAGGGGGGCTGAGATGGAGGCAAACCAGAGTCAAAAAGCATATGCTGGGTTCGGGGTGCCTGGGATCCGGTCTCCCGATCTGAGGAAGAATTTGGCAGGGTGGAAGGAGAGCGCCGCTGGGCCCGCGCGGGGAAGCGTGTGAGCGGCGATCCGCTCCGCCCGGCCGTCGGGGCTCCCCGGGCGGACGGCAGTCAGGGCAGAGCGGGTGCTGGCCCGCCCCGCGCAGGAAAGCGTGGTCGTGGCGGCAGCGCTCACCTGCCAATACTGGGGGCAGATAGCACCTGCCAGCACTGGGGGCAGACAGCGCCTGGCTCGCCCAGAAGCCAGGGGTAAAGGACGGCGCCCAGCCCGCGCCGCGCTGCCTCCGCGGTACAAGGATCGCGGGCCGGGGCATGGCGGCGTGGCAGGAGCTGCTGCTGTCGCCGCTGGGCTCCGTGTGGCGCTGCTGGGGACGCGGCTGGCAGCCCCCGCACCGCGAGCGCGCGGACCCGCAGGTGAGGGCGGCGCTGCCGGCGGTGACCCCGCTGTCCCCCAGCACGGGCGGTGCCGTGTCCCTCCGTGTCCCTCCGTGTCCCGCCGTGTCCCGCCGAGCAGCGGAGGCTGTGAGCGATCCTGCCCGGCCTGCTCCAGCGGGGCAGCAGCCGCTCCGAGCGGCGGTGCGCGGCCGGCTCGGACGGAGCGCTCGGCTGCGTCCAGCGGCGCTCTCTGCCCTCGCCGTGCCCTGAGGGGCGTCCGAGCCAATCCGCAATTGGCATTAGGCTCCGTCTGAAAGTCCAGGCGGCTTGCCGGGACCAGATCAATGTTAGCTTACGGCAAAGAGAAACGCCTGGGCTTCTGGGGGCTGTTTTACCAGAGATTTGGTGTTCTGGGGCCGGTGCTGTTTAGCTCCGTATATTTCTGCAGCGGGGATTGGAGTGGTTTCATACAAGCACATAGATCTGCTTGTATTCTAGTGGCCGTGAAAGTCGTTCAGCAAGAAAAAAGACTGCCCACGCTACGGGTAGGCAGTTTTGCCGTAGTGCTATTCCAAATAGCCATGATGTTAGGTGCAACATGTCAGAAAAATGCTTCCAGCTTTAGTAAATTGTCACTTCTTTCTACTATGATGCTACCTGAATGTTTTTGTTTGTTTATTTGTGGTTTTGGAGGGTTTTTTTCTGTTTGTTTTTTTCTTTAAATTTAAAGATGGAATGTTTGTAATTTAGACGTTTGAGATTTAAAAAGAGAGCTCTGCTACTATACATAACATTATGAACCTGCATGGTATTTCACACAGATCATACTGTAGCAACACTGCCGTAGCTAAGTATCTTCTGAATCTTTTTCGGATATACTTGTTGATGGATGAAACGTGTATACAGTGGAATATTCTTTATATGTCTCTTTATGAACACCCTTTTCAAAATACACAGTATCTGCCTGTGTGTAAACTAAGGAAAAATATGAGTTAGTGTTTTGAGTTGGGAACACCTGAAGTTAAACCACAAAATTCTTCTACCAAAACACTGGAGTAGCCAATTTTTAGAGATTCATGTCTTTCGGACCTTTGGGGAATTGTAGTGGTACATATAAGAATCAGTGGATACTGATATGAGCCTAAAATGAGTTTAAGGAAATATCATCATAGTTTTCTTTCTCTCTAAAGCATGCTCTAAAGTTGTGAATTCAATTTACAGATTTTTGGTAAGTTTATTTTATACCATAACAACCTTATTTAAAATAGTATCAGGCTTATATAGCAGTATTAAAACCACATTAAGCAACAAATAGGTTATTGTGTTTGAAGCAGTTTCCTTAATTGTTTTGTGGCTTGATAAGGAAGAAATGTAGATTTCATGACTGTTATGAGGTCAGGGTGTAGCCACAGCTCTCTTTATAGACAGCAGGCAGGCGCCATCAGGGCACAGGGACTGCCTGGTAGTGAATGTATTGAAGTATGTTGTTTCTAGTAGTAACCAGAATCAGGAAGAAAACATAACAATCATGCAGAACTATACCCAAAAAAGCATTTTTCTTTGAGCTTCACCATTACTTTTTTTTGGTTTTTTATTATGGGAATAGGGAGCAGATAATTGTTACTTGTTACTGCTTTCCCCCTCTGCCCCTTTGTGACCCCCTAGCGAAAGGCAAAACGCCATGTAGTAGCTTAAAAAGACCAGAAGGTAGGTGAGTTTGAAATGTCTACTACTCATAAAGGAAAATATAGTTTCAATAAACCTGTCTGTTCAGGCATGCATATGATTATGCAGTACTGACAGTACTCCAGTCTGGGCTGCGGGTAAATGATTTATCTGCCTCCATTTCAGTTTTCAAAATGGGTGTTGGCACCTAATAGCATAGATCCCTCTGGGGCCAGTGAAACCTTGTGAACATGTTGATTGGTTTTGTGGAGAACTTCATGGGCCTGGAAATGGTGGAGTGTCACTCCTTCATTCTCCCCAGGAGTTCTTGTTTGCCTCTGCATAACCACACTGAGGTGTCCTGAATAATAGAAAAGAGGTTTTAATGGCCATGAAGTCAGAATTGTGCTGTCTTTAAAGTGGGATTGCAGTACAGGACAGCATGTCAAAGGAAAGCTGCAGCAGTATAAGGGGAAGTTCAGTCCCTTTGTCTTGCTGTCAGCACTAGGATGAACGTGACTGCTGTTACAAATAGGATGGCACAGACTGCTGTATCTCATCTACAATGTCTGACAGTAGGGCTGTAATCTGGTCCGTGGAAGCTAAATGAAACTATTTCAGGAGTAAAAATCTAGGTGAACTATTGCATTACTCTTCATACCTATTTTCCTACATAAATAGCTCCTTCATCCCCCCTTTTTGTGGTTCAGATTATCTTAAATTTATTTTTTACTTAGTAGCACTATGTTAAGTGAAAAGGTGGATCCCTGCATGTGTGTCCTCCAGCAGCCTGATCTGTGGCTTTTTCTGTGCTCTCCATGGAGATGTTAGGTTCAAATAGGGTAATCCAATTCTTTGAGAATTGCTTCAATGAGTTTGAGACTCCTCGGATGATACACAGCACAATAAGAACCTGAGAAGGTCACAGTTTAGCAAGCTTTGGTCTTTCCTCTGTGTTCCTTTCAGACAGGCTCTATCAAATGCTGTGTAAAACTTCCTTGATTTTTGTAATACACAAACTTACTACTGTACAACATGCATTCTAGGTAAAACCTTGTGATCACCTCCATATGACTTGAATTACCAGTTCTTTTGCTTTTCGTTCTCCTCTCTAACACTATCCCTCGGTTTTTGAGGTGGTCATACTTTTGCCTCCCTGCTGAAAGAATAGAAACCCTGGTCAGGGGCCATAGAGGTTTAAGTCTCAAAGAAGGCAGGTAGCATTAAAGCACTTGTCTTCATCTTTTCCATAGGATTGCCATTCCTTTGCCATTCTCTGCTGTTGCTGGTAAATCCTGTTCTAAGTTGTACAGTACCCTCTGTCCATCATATAGGAACAGAATAAGGCATCTAAAACCAATTTCTGAACTTTCTTGGTGCTCTTTTTACCAGGTCAGGAGCTGGTTGCTGTCATGATGTACTTTGATAAATTCTAGTCAGAGAAAGGAGTTTTTAAAACCCATTGGTGATGTGACATATTGTCTCAGTTTCCAAATCACAAATCCTTTGGTTGCTAATAAAATTGTTGCTTCTGGTTTTTCATAATTATGAAGTGTTAGAGATGAGAGTGAAGGTCAACCCTCTTCAGTGTTACCAGTAATGGAAATGTTTGCTGAGGAATGGTGTTGGGGCAGATGCATGCCTGTCAGCCTTCAGTGGTTTCAGGTATAGTGGTCTGGAACGTGGTAAGCACCATGGTTGCACTTTGCTGTCAGCCCTGTGATGTAAGAAAATTAGTGTTTCCACTATGGAAATGTTTTCCTAGTCAGCTCATAGTGCTGGAGGTGACTGGGACTAGGTTATATCTGAAGGGTTGGCAGCCTGTTGTGACTCTAGTGCTACTTTAGGCTGCATTGTCAAGGTCAGACTGTGGAAATAAATTTTTACCAGCCTGGCTGGGGTGGGATGATCCCAGGTTTGATCAGTCCTAGTCCTATCAATCCTATAAACCAGTGCATTTGATTACCTTGTACTGGTGCAATTTAACCTCCAAAGAGGCATAGCAGATCTTCTACTAGTACATCCCAAGTGCTTATGAAATACGTCCATCTCTCTGCCTGCTGCTGAGCCAATGTTTCAGAAGGGCTGTGTGGCAGTGCTGTGCAACCTCAGCCCTCACAGTGAGCTCATCCTGTCCACTCTCCTTACAGGACCCTCCTTGCTCCTGCTTTGTCCCTTCTCTCATCACTTGTGCCACCACAGCTCATGAGACCCCACCACACATGCAGGCATTCTGGTGAGCAGAGTGCTGCCAGAAGGGTGGGTGTCATTTGGAGCTGCCACTTGAGGGAGAGGAGTTGTCATCATGGTGCAGACAGGAGAGCATGCCTTGGAACATAGCCCACCTGCTGGGAGCCTGGAGCCACAGCCCAGCTTTGTGCCAGGAGGGCAGTGCTGATGGCTGCCAAGTTGTTCTGTGCAGCCTGGCTTAAACTGCAATCACAGCTGCTCCTTTCTGCCTGGCCCCAGGGAAACCTAAGCCTGTGGGAGTCACTTTGGCCAGTGCTGCAACCCCCAGTGAATAAACAAGGGGATAAACCTGGTGAGGTGGAATACGTCTTGGACATGAGGCTGAAGGTGCAGAAAGACCTCGTGGAGAGCTTAGGGGGATGTCCAGGTGGTCTCTGGGGCAAAGGGGCACAAAGGGGCCCTGAAGTCCCCTGCGGCTGCTCTCAGGCCATGGGTGACTCTTCCTCCAGCTAGCTTGTTGGTCTGCAATGTTTGATGGGTTGATGATGTAAATTATCTGTCATTAATAACAGTTTATTATTAACTGTGAGCTGGCATGGAAAAGGTAAACTTTTTTTTGGAAGGTGATGTGGAGGACAGAGCTGAGAAAAGAGATAAGACATGTCCAGGTAAGAAATGCAAAAGTGGGACTGACTGTACCTTCAGCCTCTTTAGAAATCACCCAAGATGTTTTTCCTCTTTCTTTGGAAAATGCAATTTCCGTTCTGTGACCTGTTTTGTAGTGTGTGCAAGGGCTGCTGTAGGCAGCTGTCAAACCCAAAAAAGTTTTGTTACTATGTGAGACAAGCAATGGAGCAAAATAATACTTATAGAAATGACAGTGAACAGTCATATGGCTCCAGAGGTGAGCTGTGCGGATTGCTCGCATCATGGAATCATAAAAGCACAGAATAATTTGGCTTGGCAGGGACCCTAAAAATCACCTAGTTCTTACCTACCTGCCACCTTCTTCTAGAGCAGGTTGTTAATAAAGCGTGACTTCCTGGGGCCCTTCATGCTTCCTTCAGCTGAATTTTGCAACCTGCATTTGCTTTTCACATCAGATAACTACAGATATATCTGATCTTTAGAGAGTCAGCTCTGTAGTCAACATTAAACCCTGAATTTGCCTGTATCAGGCAAAAGAAAGCTCTGATATTTACTATCAGATAATTTTTTCTCTTCCTTCTCCTGGTTTAAACTAGGTAGTCCTTTGTGCTCTGTGATTTTGAATCCTTTGATGAAGGAACACATTTGTCACAGCAGTGGGTGGTTGACCTCTGTGATTGCTCAATGCTAGGTAGTTGAGACCCAATTTTAAAAAGAGCAAGTTGATTAGCGCTTGATAAGATCAAGTGCTTAACAAGTAACGAGAATTGCTTTTCTGTGACTGGCTTTCAAAGTGGAAATCTGAGACTTGAAGCATTGTATTGACCCTCTGAATAATATACTTGAAACATCATTTTCTTATGGCTTCTTGGATTTTCACTTTAAAATTACTTACAATAAGATTATTTAATTTGGGACACGTAACTTGCTTTGAATAGTTATCATTTTCTGATTATGCTGTATTAATTAATAAAAAACCACAAAATGCCTGACTTTCTTTGGGACTGACTTCCAAAATATTGTTGGTAAGACTGGTGGGAGTGCCCATTAAAAAAATGGCGAAAATTTTGTCTCCAAAAGAGACACAGTAAAACAAGGCATGGTTATTTTTAAAGATCTATAATAATTTTCAAATATAGTTTGGATCAATTTGCCACTTCTTCCTCTATTATTGGTGCCTGCTTTTATTTACTGCAAGTTTTAGGCATCTCCTATAATTTATTCTGCAATTTGAACTGGTTTTTGTCAATTAGAATATTTAAAATATCTTTACGTATGACTAACTTGTTCAATAATTCACATCTTATGGTGCCCATTGAACTGGTTTTATAAGAGATTATATACAGTATTATATTGTATACAGTGAAAAAATAAACCAAATGTCAGCTTTTAGCAACGTGACTGCCGTCAGCCATAGGCAGGTTTTTATGATGTCTATGGGCCACAGTTATGAAGCAGTCAGATCCAAACTGTCAGCAATCACCATGCTTCTAGAACAGTGGGTTTTGGAGTGACCTGCTTTCAGTGGAAGGCTGAATTATGTGTCGTGTCACAGAGACTTTTTGCATTTACCGTTGGGGAAATCTGTTTTTAAGCAATTCGCAGATATCTCCTGCCAGTATAAGATTTTTAGCAATGTTTTTGAGACCTGTTTCAAGGATAAAGCTGAAGAATATAAATTGTGGTTTGAGATTTCTTGTGTTTACTTCTTTGGCAAAATCCTGGGTTGCTGGCAGCAGTGTTGAGGTGAAGTTTTGTGTGTCCTTTCCCACCTAGCCCAGTGCTTTGGCTGTGCAGAGGGACAGGTCTGCTCAGCCCCTCCCTCTGCAAACCAGCAGTTCCTCCACCAGCACCTGTATTCTGATCTGGGTGTGCTCTTGGAGCAGCACTCCTTGATGTGTTTTTCTAAGGCATTGCATGTTAAGGGATAGCAGAAAGGCTTACTTGATCAGTTAATAAACTTAAAAAGTACAAAGTAATAAACTAATTAAAGGTCTAATATTCCAGACAAAGATAAGATTTCCATCAGTTCTTTGTTCCCTGTGTCCCACGAGTCAAGATGAGCTTTTTTCACAAAGAGGGTTTTAGTTTTAGTATTTTCTACATTTTGTTGTCATTCTGTACACGTATTGGTATTTGTTGTGGTGTGTTGTCTACTCTGGATCAGAAGCACCACATTGGAAAGCCCAATAAAGTCAAAGGGTTTTTGTTTTTTTGGCTAAGCTTGGGTTCAAAATAGTGGAAACAGTTTTATGAGCCTTTGATGCAAGACCTTAATCCAGAAAATCACTTCAGCATACCTACTTAGCTTTTAAGTACAGTTGATTAACTGTGAAAGAAAATGCTACAGCACTCTGTGGAGTGAAGATTGAATTAGTGTATTTTTGAAAAGCTAACACATTACTTTTGTTCTGATGAAAAAAGCCTTAAAATCTCTCTTCTGAATGACTGACAAGTTATAAAAAGTTCTATTATCCTTCTCTGACTTGGGTCTGCAATTATCCTTCAAGCACAAGTGACTTCTGTTAGTGTTTGTGCTGTATTTGTGAGCATCTAAGAATATGTTTCTAGTGGATGAGTTTGAATTGGTTACTGGGAAATAGTCACAGAAATTCTGCTGTGACCTGAAATTATGTACTGTCTTTAAAAGGGGAAAATAGAAAAGTTTCTTAGTGCTACTGAATCTGTAGTCTGCCTGCAAAGGCACTCTGAGATTAGCTGATAGTTGTTTTATGATTTGCCATGGTGGACAGGTGGACAATGAAAGTATTCAAATGAAATTATTTGCACAATATCTTTCAAATCTTAGTGAATTTTAGTGATGAAAATTTTCTGATGAATTCTATTGCTTGTTGTTGTGTATTTCCACAATGTGTAGAATCTTGGGGCAAAGAAGTAGGTAAGAAAGACTAGAAAAGCAAAAGCTGCCAGTTAGTAACAGATGCACCACTGTGTTGTAGTAATGGAGATCAGAGGAGCCATAGCATGTCTGCATTACAGAGCCAGGTGGTTGTCCTATGACAGTGTAGCCTGAACACAAGGAAACTCTGCAAGACCTGAGAGGCCATTGAAAACCTCTCATGAGTTCTTATTTTACTACATGTGACCCTGGAGTTTTGCAATGTTTTTCTACCCTCCATGGATCCAGAGTGGTGTTCTTTGTTTAGTGATCAACTGTTATATTACTTCATACCATAAGCATACATGGAGTGGGTGCTGAACCACAAAGTTCCTGCTCTGAAAAGGTTGTGTGAGACAGCCTGTTGAGTTGGAAATCTCTTCAATGCGGGCAGTAATTTAACCAGTTGGTAATGAAGCCATGTAGAGTTTTCAGGGGTAAGGAAGGGTTCAAGATATACCAGTGTGCTTAAGCCCCAAGCTCTTGTGAAATAGTCTTGAGTACTAGGTTACAGGAACTCTCGCTACATTTCAGGTATCTAATGTCACTGCAAGTGACTTGCTACATGTGGGGTTAATTTGGAAAGGGTATAAGAAATTTTAGGACACTCTGCTTGCAGTGGATTCTTGCACTACCTATAATAAGAGGAAGTTCTTTCCCTTCTCTGATGTATTTGAATAAAGGTTTGTCACAGACTGCACCATGCTGACTTCTCACAGACACCTGAAAATAGTACCTCCCTCCTTCACAGGCACTGAAAGTCAGTTTGAATCTTTCAGTATTTCTGATTATTAACATCACTAGCAAGGTTTTTTGCAGGTATGCTTGAGTACTGAGGCAATTCTATTAGCCCCACGATCATCTATTGCTTTTTTAAAGACTGTTTGCTTTCATCTAATAATTTTGAGGGCTAGAAAAGGCTGTATAAAAGTTGTATATGATTCAATTTTTTAATGCTTTTTTTTTTGTTAATATTTTGGCAAATCTGTTCAACGATGTAGAAATAGAAACCTGGCACTAGTAGTTAAGATCTTTTAGAAAACCCCAGCTCTTTGGAAGTGACATTGTGTACTGGCTTCATTAAACAGAGCGTACATGAAGAGCTGAGGTATGGTGCTTGACAGAACTTTTCAGCTCTTGAAATATTTTTTTGGCTAAGGGACTGTGTTTCTCTGTTATCAGCACAAATTTGTTGCAGTTTCAGTAAGCTACTTACAACTTGATTGTTCTGCCTAGTTTCCAGCATAACTGTACTTTGCCTAAATGAACTAACCTGTTATGTAAACTGGCTAGTCATTGTGTGATTTCTAATTATCTGCACCTGTCTGGAGCTACAATGTGTCATTAAAAGCTATTGCTGTTGTTTTGTCCAAAAATTGATAGTGTTTCAATAATGGATGACATTATTCTGCACAGAGAAGTGTGCCTTCTAATTTTCTTTTGCAGGGAATTGAACAGTGTCCAGAGCAGCATGGCGTTTCACTAGAAAATATGTGTATCTGTGCCTTTCACCCTAAAGCAGGCATAAGTACAGCTAAAGATACTAAAAGATTGTTGTTTTGTATTCACAGTGTAAGCTAGTTTTCCTGAGTTTGGTACTTGACCAGTGAGCAGTGTTTACTGTCTGGTCTTGAAGGAGCTGAATGTTTCCTGCTACTCTTGGTTTAGTAAAGCCAATTTCAGAGCAGGGAGTGCAGACATTAACCCCCTGCTTGGCAGTGTTTATTTGTCACAATGCATCTACAGGCTTTGGCTTCAGCAAGCCTTAGCAGGAATGGTGGTGGAGGGGTGTGTGGGCTGAGGCAGAAGAAAGCAGAAGCAAAAATTGAAGCATTAATGCGTTTTTGCTGGATGGGTGGTGGTGAAATCAGTGAGGGGAGCAGCACAGCTGGGCATCACAGGGCTGTGTTGCCCTGTCCCTGGAGGCTGCTGAGGCAAGCTCTGTGCACCTGCCCAGACACCCCAGTGGGATGGTGGCACAGTCTCCTTGTTGATAGCACCCCTGCATTTTGAAGGACCTCTGTGCTAGGCTGGGGTTTTAGGTTTTGTCTGCTCTCACTGCTCAACAGAAAGAATTTTAAAGAAATGGGTGGTGCATATGTTTCCTTATATATTACACTCTGATCTCTTTCTTTACTTCTGGAAACCTTAATTTTTGAACATTTTGACCTGACAATGTCCCTTTAATACCATATTATGCAAGGATCTCAGACATTTAAGATATTGGAAAAGTGATTAAAAGCAATTTTCTAAAAACTACTCATGTGCCTTAAATTTCAGAGCCAAACTCTTGCCACTCCATTGAATAAATCAGTCTAGAAATCTCCAAAGCCTCTTCTGTGGCAGGGAATTATAAGCAGCAAACGTAATCCTCAAACTGGTGAGAAAAGAGAAGCCAAAAGTCCCAGACACAGGTCTCAGGACGTCCTTAGAGGAAAAAGTAGGAAGAAAGCTGCAATATAAACTTGGCTTCAGGCCTTTGGTATATCAGAGCAGAAATTTGCCAGTCAGAGGGAGTGTGTGGCTGTATTTTTGTCTCCTTTAGGATTTGGTGGTGAAAAGGATAAATGTCAGTGATGGCAGAGATATTTGTACCTCATTGTTGTGACAGGGAATATTTTAATTTTTTGTTGAAATTTAATGAAACTATGACAGTTTCGGAATATTAGTCAGAGTTTTGTGAAAAGAGGTGTACATGTGACAGAAGTCTTTTACAAGACTAGGAATCAAGAGCTAGACTAGAAAAGCCTGCAATTCAGAAGTCTCCTCTTTCCCTTTTTATTTGCCTAGCCCTGAAGTCCTGGATGACTGTAAAAAAGCATGAAGTTTTCAAACCCCTTTTCCTCATGATATAATCAGTCTAAAACCCTAAGTAAAGCCTTAGGTTAAGAAATTAATGTTAAGGTTCTGCTGTAAATTGTACATACTAAGTGAAGATTTTACCTATAAAAATTAAGAATAATTACCTAATTAAGTCCCAGAGATTTCAAAGTTCAGCATCTAGCAGTTACTGCTCCTTTCATGGAATTTGATCCTGATGAACTTAAAGAGAAAGGTTAAAAAATGTACAGGGAGATTCTTTGAAAAAAATCAGTGTGCCATCGTGGCTGTTCATTTTGCTGAGCTGTAACAGGCATCACTGACACAGCACTCCAGGAGGCAGGGTAGAAAGCCCACCTGTCATCCACCCTGAGTGCTGGGTCCCTGCTTTTGCATTTCACTCTAGACCTAGTTCAGCAAAATGTAACCAGAATGCATCTGTTCTTCACTCTGTGAAAAATAATAAAAGAAGGACTCAACCACCTTTTTCAGGTAAAATGAAAGTTTTGCCCTTTTTGATACAGCTTTAGTAAGATTGCAGTTTGCTAGTCTGTTGGCAGAAGACAAATGCAATACTTAAAGCAATTTTGGTTAATCCTTGCCACTTTCTCTATTGTACATGTGTTTAACAGAACATCTAAATAATTCTCATGGTGGCAATAAATTTAAATATTGATCTTCTTGTAAAGCTTGGAGTTGAAGGGCTAGAACTGCTATAGCTTTAGCATGCAGTCTTACACACAACATGATGGGACTAGTTCTGCGTTATCTATATACAGCCACATTGTCATTACAGTGCAATTTTTGACATCATGTTCCAGGAATGCATTTATATTTGAAATGTCTTTTTAGCCCCCCAAATCTTGGATTGAAGAGGCCTTCAGTAAAAGAGAATGCGCCCACATTATTCCCAGCTCAAAAGAACCACACAGGTAAAGAAAGGAAATCCTCTATTTTTCTGTTACATTTAAAAAGAATCAGAATAATTTTTTATGGGCATTGTGTTTGGTTTGGATGGTGTTTTTTAGTGTTTCAGTCAATGATTGCTGGTCTACAGGTTTTCATGGATCCCGTCCCCAGTCTGTTTTACATGAAACTATTTATTTGAATTAGAAATTGGCAACAATTAATCTTACTGTGCTTCTTAGATTTGTTGCTGTCAGTGTGGTAACAAAAACAAGTACGGTATCCAATTAAGAGACTGAGTTACATGGAGTTACTGCTGCACCATTTTTTCCCTTCCTCAGAATAATTACTGCTGCTGATCACAGTCTTGTCATACAGAGACTTCTGATGATGCTGGTGTAGAATATGAAAAGAGCAAGGAAGAGATCAAATCCACAACCTGTGCTTTAGGACCTGAGGAAGCAAACATAACTTGGCATTCTGTATTTTATATTCCACTCTATTCTATTGGAATAGAGTGCACTCTTTTCCACTAGAATGCATCTAGTGGAGGGTGTGGCCTAGATAAATCTGGAGATAGTGCTCTGAGAATGTATACTTGTAATTTTGATCATATGGTTTTGAACACATGGATAGTGTAGCAGATGTAAGATAGATAACTCATCTATGAAATGCAGATCTGACATACAGTCTGAGTTGTGAAATGCCACAAAAATCACTGAAGTTATCCAGTACATTTTCCAGGGGTTAATGGTGGAGATGACAGCCTGTTTTGTTGTTGATGAGAATTCTTTCACTGTTGAATTGATACTCTAAGAATAATGTTAAAGCTGTCTTATTCTACACAAACATATATTAATTATCCACTTTCCATCACAGATGTCCTGCAGGATGCCAGGTGTGCCAGAATTTAATCAGGTAAGAGTGCATAAATATATATATACTATTTTTATAGTGACCTAGTAATAGGCAATCCTAGTCAAGGAAGCAATGACAAGAGAAATATCCTTCTTGTTTTATGGTCAGAGCATCATTTCTAGGGATGTGCTGGAGAATGCTTGGCATAAATATAAGTAGAATAAATGGAGTGATAACCTTTGATTTATTTGCAATAGAAAATTCTACCCAAACACCTTGTGTGCATGATTTTGTTTTAATCTCCTCTTGAGGAAGGAAAGGCAAAAATGTGTCTTTAAATGAGAGTCAATTCCAGCTATATCCCAGATTATATGAAGGAGAGTGAGTCTATAGCAACAGAGAACAGTGAGAATTATGGAAATAAAAAAGAAAATGAAGAGAGAAGAAAAAGGGTAAAAGAAATATCCTAATAATTGGTTTTTTGAAAATTTTTCATCTTCTCTGCAGTGAAGATTGAGTCCCTGCTTTTGGGAAGGCAAACAACAAAAATTTCATTATTTTGGTACTTTTCAATTGTGTTACTTTCAGGAAAATTGTATTTTGTGACCTATATTAAATAGTTGTTTTCAATCCAATATTTGTCATTCAGATGGTGTTACCAAACACATTTTGGTACAGTGTATTTATGAGAATACATTATCAGTTATTGGAACAAAAAGTTAAACTGTCATTTGTTTAGTGTTAAAGGCATCTGATAGCTGAGGCAACAACTGGTGACTAGCAAGCTGGTGTCAAATAGTCCCATAATCTGTGTTAACATGATTATCTGCCTTTTCATTATGCTTCACATTTCATTTTGCTTCTGAGATTTACGAGTCATGTTTTACAAAGATCACTGTAAAGGGCTGATATGCAGAGTGGTGCTGGCATTGTAAGGCAACTGATTTGTGTTTCTGTTCAGAAAGTGTGAGTTCCTTCTAAGAGAATGGTCTCATGTATATCTTGCTTTGGAGCAGAAGAATAGATGCTCAAAGATTTTTGCAGGTCTTTCTGAGAGAAGAAATGCAGGGGGCACTTCCGGCTAACCTGCAAACACTCAGCTTTATCACGACTAAAGTTACATTGTCCTCCAAAATACAGTAGGTTTAATTTCATCTCAATCAAGACTATAGCAGTTCTGTGGTTCTCCCCCTCTCCTCACTCAGACCATGTTGTTAATCAGTCTGGGAAGATCAGTAGGACAAAAATCAACCTACAGAAGTGGAAAACCAAAAGACGAGCTTTCACTAAATCAGCCTCCTAGTCAAACATAGTTTAGCTGCATAAATGTAAATACAACAATAGGAGAGGGAGGAAGAGAAACAGGAGATGTGCACTCCATTGGATGGACTTGTTTTTTTCTTTCACCATTCTCTGTCAAGACATCCTGTATCTTTGTTTGCCTTTTATCTTGTAGTTATTTCTTTCAGTTTTTGCTGAGCATTATCATGCTGTTGAGTTTAATACAAATCCAGTTTGTTGGTCTGCCTACGTTTGCAGAATGTGTGCGTGTCAAATGTATATTTCAGTCAGCCCTTATCTAGAAAGTACATTTTCCAAATATTAACAGTTCTTGTCTTGAGTATCTCAAAGTGTACAGAGAGCTTTGTTCTAGGAGAATTTTTCTATTTCTAACAAGGAAAAATAATTTCCATATAATTGTTATGACTGGTTATATTGTATTTATTAGATCAGCAATGAAAGAGGTTTTGGGCCTCCTGAGTTCTGTAGTTTTCCGCAACAGTCAAAAAATCATGTGGATATACTAGATGCCTACAATAATTTGACCTAATTTTGTAGGCAAATAAAATCTCCTAATGATTTCTTTTGTAGAGAACTTCCAAGGTTTGCAAGCAGTTTGTGAATGGAAACAGTTTGTGAATGGGTTATGCAATTGATTTTTTAATTCTAAGTAGAATTATTCCATTTAGAAGTTGCTAATCAAATTTGCTTACCAGCACCTTTGTACATGCCCTGCCTGGTGAACTGAAATGGGTTTCTATTTACTCTTCTGTGCAGTACTTATGAAAACATCCCAGACAGCAGTTAGAATGGACTCGCTAAATGAGTATTCAGAAGTGAGGTGTCAATTTCTTGCATTCTTATACATCTGAGATGTTCTTGCAACTTGTCTATACCTTTAAGGCGTAAATTTTAGACACAGCTTCTAAATTGCTGTCTGGGTATTGTAGTCTGACTCCTGCAGTTGCTTTTACTTCAAAAAGTGTCAACTTTTTTGGTTTTCCCCTATTGCTCGAAGTGTGAGTTTTCTAGTAGCCTGCTTTTATGTTACTGATGATGCCCCCTCCTTCTCTGGAAGCTTGGTGAGCTTTTGAGGCAAAAAGGCAAAGTCATTGCAAAGATGTTTTGTATCAATACATATCCACATATCCACAGGATCACAGAGTAAGTGAGACTGTCAGGGACATGGTCTCCAGTATGCTCTGCCAGGGGGGTCAGATGAGGATGCTTCACTCAGTTGTGTGAAACCCCCAAGGATGGAGATGATCCACCCTCCCAAGGTCCTGACTCCACTGCTGGGTTGTCCAACTGGAAAAAGGGCTGCTTCTTATTTCTAGCCTCAGACTCCATGTTTCAGTTGTGCTGCTGCTTCTCACTCTTCTGGCATACTTCACTGAAGAGCCTATCTACATCTTCTGCATCCCCTCGCATCAGTGCTGGGTGTCTTGTTGGAGCCCCTGAAGCCATATCTCATCCCAGCCTCTTCTCAGAGACCAAGGGCTCCAGCTCCACCATCTGTTACCAGAATAGTCACTCTGCCCCTGAAGACTCTCCAGGCTGCTGGTGTCTCTTCTGTGTTGTGGACTGAAGCCGGAGGTGGTACTGAGGCAGGAGCTCGGTAACAAGCACTGAGCAGAGGGGACAGACCCTGCTGTCCCCTGTCTCTCAGATCATTCCTGTTCACACCACCCCAAGCACCTGTGGCCTTGATTGCTGCCCAGGCACAAGGATGACCCTGGCTCAGCCCACTGACACCCAGGGCCATGTCCCAGATCTGCCCTGCCCCTGGGGCTGCACATTCCTTCCATCCCCTTTTCCAGGTGGCAGGTGGACAGGGTGAACAGGACAGGCGCTGTACAGACCCCAAGGAACCCTTCTTGATACTGGCCCACTGCCAAGCCAGGCATCCCTCCCCTGCCAGCCTGGCATCCCTCCCACGCTGTAATGTCACAGACCAGCTATGGAAGCCTGGTTAGATGCTGCAGAAAGCGGTGAGGTGGGTGAGGCATGACTGACCCTTGGTTAATTCTGGCTTCTTTCACTGTTTCCTCCTTCATGTGGCCAGATGCTGGCTCCAGGAGGCCTCACTCCTTCATTTTACTTCAGGGTTATGGCCAGACGGCTGGCCTGTTGTTCCATAGGGTGGCTTTTGCCCGTTTTTGAAGGCATGCATTGTTATGGACGAACGAGGCCAGAATTTCTTGAGAGAAAAAGGCTCTCATTTATTAGAAAGGAGACAGAGGGCCGGAGATAGGCTCAGACCCCCACACAACAAGTCAAAAAATAACAGTGTGTCTAACTCTCATACGCTGGGTTCTCCAGGAAGCAAGTTCCTCAAAAGAACCTCGAACTTAACTGCTCTCATTTTTATAGCCCCCCTTCGGGTCCAGGATTGGTGGGTTTTGGATCCACGTGGTGATTGGCTTGTTTCTGGTGTTCCTATTGGTCTTCATTGCCGTTCATTCCTGACCAATCATTTCCTCGGGACGTCAAATTATTGGTTGGGTCTTTTGTCCCATCACCTTCCACGGCCCTGGTCCCTCTGCGCTGACCCTGTCTCTGGACGCTGCTCCTCCCCCCCAGAACCTGCACAGAACACTGACCAACCCCCCCAAAACAACAGCTCCCCCTCCCAAGGTCATGACAAACAACTCAACCCCAACTCAACACAAACTGAATCTCAATCATTACATGCGTGATGTTTGCTGTTCTCCAGTTATTGGGGACACCGTGATCTTCATGGCCTTGGAATCTGGCAGTACATGGGCATCAGCTACCTCCCTCAGCACCCTGGGGTGCATCCTGACATGTGTGTGAAACAAGTGCTCCTGTGCTAAACGTCATCTCAGCCTGCTAATGCCCCTACACCTTGAGCCCTGTGTCCCAGAGTGTAGGAAACTGCCTTCTCCAGTTTGCTTTGGCAGAGCATTGAATCAACCAAGCACAATTTGCCTGGGTTGAAAAACTGAGTGCCGAACTAATCTCATGCTTCTGGATATCAAGAAGTACCTTACTAAAGTGTCTCACCTCCTGCATTTCCTTCCAGTTGTTTTGGGGTTTGCTTTTAGTTGGTTTGTTAGTTGGTTGATTTTTTTTTTAAATTTATTTTTTTCACCTGTAAGCTCTCACTCATCTCCACTGAAGACTGTCTTTTAGAATGCTCATCTCCAGAGTCTTGCAGATGTTTACATCTAACCTGCCCCTAAAAGGACAAGTAGTACATCTGAGGACTGAGGCAGATGCATTTGGGTTGTTGGAGGATGTTTGGTTTCTTAAAAGAGGAAAAGTGAAGAATTTATCTCCATTTCCTAGGGTATATTAACTTCTGAAATGTCTAAAGGAGATCTGGACTGTCAGCTGCCACTATAAATTACACTGAAGTTAATCCTGTAGGAGAGACTGAAGCCTGTTGAAGCCTGTGTGAGAGTAATGACTGAATTTGGAATCTGGGTTATTATTCCAGAGGCAAAGCTTTAATGCAAGCTGAGTTTCTGGTATCTTTCTGTCCTGTTTCTGACTAGGACAGGGTTAATTACCGTCAGAAGCCAACCAGGGCCTGGCTAGGGCCCAGAGGTTGTTCTCGGCCATGTCAGGTCATTGCCAAGGCTTGGGGGGAAGGGAATCCCTTCTGGGGAGCAGGGGACCTTTCTGGATCAAGGTAGTGCTGTCTTGTCTATTGTCAGGGGTTTTCCCTGTGAATCGTTCATTTTTTGTGCCCTTTGTCATCAGTTTGTTGTTCATTTCCTTATCTCGCTGCTGTTTCCAGCAAACTGTTCTTATCTCAACCCATGTTCTTTACCTTTTGTGCCTCCAGTTCTCCTCTCCAGTCCCGGCAGAGGGAAGGACAGGGAGAGGAGGAGGAGTGGGAGAACGGTGCACGGTTTGACATGTTTCAGTGGGAACACCGAATTAGGAAATTACAGAATTATAAGGTTGGAAGAGACCTTTAGGATCATTGAGTCCAAGCCATGCCCTACCACCTTAACAAAAACATCGTACCAACTGCCACATCCAGTCTTTTTTTAAACCCATCCAGGGATGGTGACTCCACCACCTCCCCGAGCAGATGATCCCAGTACTTTATCACTCTATCAGTAAAAAACTTTTTCCTAACATCCAACCTAAACTTCCCTCGGTGCAGCTCAAGACTGTGTCCTCTTGTTCTGTCCATTGCTGCCTGGTGAAAGAGACCATCCCCCACCTAACTACAACCAGTCTTCAGGAAGTTGTACAGAGTGATAAGATCACCTCTGAATCTCCTTTTCTCCAGGCTAAACACCCCCAGCTCCCTCAGTTATTCCTCATGGGGCTGGTGTTCCGACCCCCTCACCAGCCTTGTTGCCCTCCTCTGGATGCATTCAAGTGTCTCAATGTCTTCCTAAACCATGGAATACCTTTCCTAAAACATGGCAGCCTTATTTGGCACCTAACGTGCAGCCGGAAGAGCTGAGATAGCAGAGCCACTTGGAAACAAATTTGATCTGGGTATTTGTCACAGTAGGTATAGAGCCACTGGTCACAATGTTACTAGGTCTGTTCATATGGCTGTGGTACGCCGGGATGTGTATGTTGCCATTTGCGCTCCTTCCAACACTCTTCCCCTAAGCAGTGGGAAGAATCAATTGCTTTGTTGCTCTACTGTGTGATATCAGCTTATGGCATCAGAGCATCAAGGGCAATGAGGGTCATTTGTGATGTGTGTTCAGTGCTCTCTCCTAATTTGATCTTGGGTGCTACCTTTGGGAGTCCATTAATAATTGCATCAAGTCCATGGATGATTTTCTCCAGCTTTTCGTCCCTTTTTCCTCCTTCAGGACTGTTACGACAGCTTTGGAGACTTTTGAATTTCTTTTGGATGTTGAGGAAACCATGTTCTTGCTGCTAAGTCTGCCAGATCCCCCAGTATGGTCTACATCATGGTTAGAGTCAAGAATTATTTCTGGGAGGGTTATTCAGAGTTCTGCCCCAAGGATGGACAATCATTAGTGGCATGCAATGTGGAGGGACATTGGCCAGTATTTGGAAGACTTCTCCAGTAATTTGGAAGTTCACCCCGGTCAACTACAGGACCCTGTTAAAATGATACAATTTATAATGGAAAAATGCTGTGGCAGTTCCAGAGAGGTGCAAAATTATGCAACATGCTGGGCTCTGACTGCTCTTTATTGAACACTGCTCAATACTAGAATGTGCCCTCAGGAGGAGGACAGGGAAAGCAAAGCAAGAATCACTGTGGCCACTCAACTCCACCTGAACCAGAGGAACAGCCCATGCCAGTAGTGGTTGCTCTTAGAAATGAAGAAATCCAAGACCAAATCAGTTCACTTCGTAGCTTGAGGAGGAAGTAGGGCCCTCATGACAGGAGGAAGAGGGAGGGCCAGATCCCCTGATCACTATCCCTGGGTGAGTTGTGAGATATGTGAAAAGATTTCACCTGCCAGTTAGGGGACCTGGCTGCTCTGATGCTTGGGTATTGTGGCCCATGATATGAAACTAGATGGTAGTGAAGCCAAGCAGCTGGGATGCCTGTCCCAGGATTTTGACAAGGGCATTGGGAAGAGGACAGAAGCTCTCAGCCTTTGGAGGTGACTCCTGTCAAGCGTGAGAGAAAGGTGCTCTCTCAGGGGTGATCTAGTAGTGCACCCTGGGTGGGACACCATGGAGAAAGGTATCCAGTACCTGGGAGAATGAATGTTCTGGAGGTAATCTCTAGGGATTCAAATAATGTGCATCCAAATGAGGTCCAGTGTGCACAATCCACATGGCAGGAGTTTGCATGGAGCACATGATCATCGTACACCAACTCATTGGCATTGACTTCCATGACAGGAGGAGAACAAAGAGCTTCAGGTAACTACAGGATTCCAGCAATATGAAGATTTTTTTTTTTGTTTCCCAACCAACTTGCACATTGGCTGTGGAAAGACTGTCCAGGACTGCAGACAGATTCAAAAGGCTCAAGTAAGGTAGAGAGGAAATGTCCCATTCCCCAACAGTATGGACTTGTGTCTCTATTGGGAGCAAGTGGAGCCCTTCAAGAGAGAGGGTACTGATGATGAGCTAACCTGTGGTTTTTGTTGCGTGACCATGGAAACAACGTGTGGAAGTGGGATGGAAAATTCTCCTGAAGACTGCTTTTGCCATAAACCAAACTAAGGTCAACAGACTTGCCCAGGAAATTCAGTTTAGGATTAAAATTCAATTTAGGAGTAAAATAACAGGATGGATGTTGTCAAATTCCAATGGATGTGGTCAGCACATTAGTAGCTATGATCCCAGCCAACCAGCAAGAAAGAAGCATAGCTTTCCTAGGTGTTGTGGGTTTTTCAAGGATCTGCGTTTAGGATTACCATCAGATTGAAAGTCCTCTCAATCAAGTGACCTGAAAGAAGAATGATTTTTAGTGGGGTCCTGAACAACAAGCTTTTGAACAAATCAGACTAGAGGCTGATCATGCAACAGCCCTCAGGCTGTCATGACAGGACAAGATGTGAAAAATGTCCTCTATTTTGTAGGTTCGGAAAATGGTCCTTTCTGGAGTCTTGGGAAAAATATACCTGGGGAGGCTTAAGGATAACCCTGGGGTTCTGGAGTCAGGGATGTTCTTCATTGCGGAATGGTGCTCCCCAGTTCCGTGCCCCCACCAAGATTCTCCAAAACCACATGCCTCTCCCTCCCCCTCCATCTTTCCTTCCCCCTTTCCACTGCAGTGGGGTGAAGTTGAGAATTGGAGATACAAAAGGCAAAAGATCATGGTTTGAGATAAGAACAATTTACTGGAAACAGCAATTTGATAAGAAAAAAAGCAAACAGTAACAGCAACAATGTTAATTTAAAAAGTGTACCAAAAAAAAAAAAAAGTGATCATTCAAAAACACTCACTGCAGAGCTTGTGATCCCAGCAGGGCCAACCTCTCTGCTCTGTTCCTCTTGGGTCTGGCACCACCTGAACCTGTCTCTGGCTTGAAACCAGCTCTCTCCACTACACATACTCATCCAGAAATAATCCCTTCTTCCCACAAGAGAGAGAGAGATGCTATCAACTCTGCCTGCAGCAAAGATATGAGGTGCTAAAGAGTAACATCTGGGCCCTAGCCATGCCCCATTGCACCTAGTGCAAGAAATTAACCCTGTCCTGGACAAAAGCAGGACAGGGATACAAAGGATCTGAGGTCTGCTACACTCCAACTGAAATAGACCATGGCAGTTTATGGAGTTTATGCTTCAGAAGTGATGGACACAAAGCACAGCTCCTCCTGGCACCCTGACTGCCAGTGCTGGGCTTGATGTTTAAAGGGAAAGTCCCTGCCACACATCTTGGCACTGATGCTTAATAGAGTAAGTGGAGTGTGCTGATGACACAGTGAGCTTGAACAGAAAACTCCAATTACCCAGGAATCAGGAACTGGCCCACAGTCAAAAATTTTGGATTTTTCTCAGAAGAGAACAAAGAGGAGGTGACACATCCTGCTGAGGAGGTCCCACCATATAATCAGCTACCAGAAAATGAAAAGTGATAGACTCTCTTCACTGATGCTTCCTGCTATACTGGAAGGACACATCAAAAATGGGAAGCTGCTGCATTGGAGTCCTATGTGGCAAGTTGCAGAAGCTATTCAGGGACAAGATGGATCAAGTCAGGTTGCAGAGCTGAAAGCCATCCAGCTGGCTTTAGATACCATTGAATGAGAGAAATGGCCAGTGCTCTACCTCTATATTGACTCATGAATAGTAGCAAATGCTCTGTAGCTGTGGCTTGAGCAGTGGATAAATAAATGGGCAGTGCAGAGCCCCCATGTGGGCTGCTGAGCTCTGGAAAGATACCAGTGCCTACACAGACGAGTTGGCTGTAAAAGCACATCATATAGATGCACACACCCCAGGAGCGGGACTGCTGAAGAGCATCACTACAATGGACAGGTGGATTAGGCTGCCAAGATTGAAGTGTCTTGGGTGGACCTGGACTGGCAGCATAAGGGTGGATTATTTCTGGCTCATTGGGCCCATGACACCCCGGGTCATCAGGGAAGAGATGCAGCAATACAGACAGGCTCATGACTGTGGGGTGGATTTAATGATGGACTATTTCCCAAGTGATCCATAACTGTGAGACATACACTGTGATCAAGTAAGCCAAGTGGGTAAAGCCTCTGTGGTATGGGGGATGATGGTTAAAACATAAATATGGAGAGGCCTGGCAGATTGATTCCATAGATCCGTGGTCCAGAGAGCACGGTATTGAATGGGTATCAAGTTCCCTGTCATGCACCAGCCTCTGTGAAAGTTGAATGGGACAATGGACTGTTAAAACCACATGGAAAGCAATGGGCTGTAGGACCTTCAGACATTGGGAACTGCATTTAGGAAATCATCTGGTTGGCTAATACCAGAGACACTGCCAATGAACTTGCCTTGCCCAATCAAAACCTTCATGTACTGTAGAAGGGGAGAAAAGGGTAAAGTTTTCATGGTGCATATGAGGAATATGTTTGGGAAGTCAGTTTGCATTAGCCTTTCTCAAGCAAAGGCAAACCCACCCATAGGAATGTTTTTTTTCAATGACCTGGGTATGCTTGGTGGATAACGCAGAGGGACTGTAAAACAGGGTGTGTACCTGAAGGTGATTTGATTTTTTGAGTGAGAACAGTCTGTAATGTCAAACTGTGTGTGTAGTTTTGGTTGCTGAATGACACTGGCACTGTGTGCCATAACTACCCTGGACAGTGAGCGTGGACAGCTCCAGATACACTGGTCATGAGCTCGTGGTGCGGCTTGCAACCACCTGACAGCACACCAGCCCTCCTGCCATGGAAGGCATCTAGGACAGAGAACCCACAGCCATGGGCTCAATTAATTCTATAGATATCTTGGAGGGATAGCCATTGACTATGATACCTAAGATGCTACCTAAGCTTGGGTGTCTATATGTGTATATGTATATATATGTATAGACACACATGCATATGTGTATATGTGTACATATATATATGTGTGTGTGTGTGTGTGTGTGTGTGTATGTATGTATGTAATTGGAAGGCATATGATTTGGTCAAGAGATAGATGGTATAGAATAAGGGGTCTCATTCCTGTCAGGACAGGGTTATTTTCTGCAGGAGTCATGAGGGAACATGGCTAGGATTTAAGGGTTATTCTCCACCACCTCATATCACTGCTGGGAGTGAGGGATTCTCTCTCTTCCAGAGAGTATCACAGAGGATGGTAAGTTGGAAAGGATCCACAGTGAGCATTGAGCCCTGATACGGCTATTCCCAAGAGTCATACCATGCTCTGAAAGGTATGGGCTGGCATAGAGTGACAGAGGGAGTGGTTAGGTGTTGTCTGTTGTTGAGGGGTTTCTGTGTGAAATATTCATTTCTTGTGCTGTTTATTATTAGTATTGTTGCTGTTACTGTTTGTTCCCTTATCTCGTTGATGTTTCCAGTAAATTGTTATTTCATTCTGCAATTGTTACCTTTTGTGTCTCCAGTTGTTCTCTCCAGTGCACTGCAGGGAGAAGGGAAGGGAAAGGGGTGAGTGAGTGAGCGGTGTGTGGCTTGGAGAGTCCCAGTGGGAGCATTAAAGTGAGGAGTACCACACTCAAAAGTAAGACCCGCGGCTGTTTGGGTCCACTCTGGCTAGCTATGGACCCTAGCCCACACAGTCTTACATAGACGAAAGCAAAAGACGAGACATGCTCTTTTCCACGTGGGGACGAATGTCCTCTGTTTATTGGCTTCCAAGGAGACACTTCACTCTCTGGTGACTCCCCAGGTGGGAAAGAGGGCATTGGCTGATGGCGGGAGACTTTTATACCTGGGGGAATGGGGGCGGAGGAAGAAGAGCACAGCCATTGGGATACAGGTGAGGAGTGGTGAGGGGAGGGCTAAACCAGAGGAGGGACAACCTGGGCTGACACTTGGGGGTGGGAAAAGAGGGAAACCATGTGGTCACAGGATGCAAATCATGTGAACAGTACAAATTACCAGACACCCAGTGCAAACAACTAAATAACTATTTAGTGCAATACAACATCCAAACCATGACAATCTCCCTCAATGCTGCACTTCAATCCATGTATTTGGTATATCCGCTTTGCTGGCTTCCAAGGCTTAACATAAAGGTCACCCTGAAATTCTTCTCCTGATTGTTGAGGATAACTGCTAGATCTTTTTTAGTACTTAGAATAACCAGTGGTGATACTCATAGCAAACCTCAGTGTCCTACAACATTCCTCTGAATTGGAACAGGTCAGAAGCTGTATTGCTCATGTCAGAATTTCTCTATGGGACTCTCAAACAGTTACAGAACCACACAGAATCATACCATGGTTTGGATGGGAAGGGACTTTTGAAGACTGTCTAGTTCAACCCCCCAACTGTTTTTAGTGTTCCTCAGAGAACAAATTCTATACCCAACTAAACATAATTATGATATTCAATGATGTTCAATTCAATGTCACTGCCATTGTTGCAATTTTTTTCAACACGGCTAATTTTTACTGCATTCCATGTGAGACAACTGCAGTATTTTTCTTTGCAGGAAGTTATTTGAGCTGCTCACATGTAGATCCTTAAGTTTTATGCAAGTGAGTCTAATATAAAATAATTCCTGTATTTTTAATGTGAGGTGCTGCTGTGGACGGCTGATTGGAGAGCACCCAGGAATAGAATGCAGCTGGCCTGTTTGTCAGGCTGGCTCACAGAGCAATGGTGGAGAATGGTCTGTGCAAAAACACACAAAGTTGAGTCCAACAGATGCATTTGGTACAATCAATTTTCAAGATGGAGACCACACGTACCATGCCAAGGTAATAGGTGCTGTTTTTATATGTTGCTGACTTGTTTTTGCAATTTCAGTGTAAGAAAAGAAAGGCAAGCAAAGACAAAAATTTTATTGGGTGCCCATCAGATTGATTGTCTTAAGAGGGCAGGGGTATCTAAAAGTAAACTGGTTTAAAATGTGTGTATATTTTGTGTTGAACTTCCCTGTGGTTAGGGATATGCTGTCTGCATTGCTCACGTGCATTTTTGTGCTATCATGTTAGGATAGCATGACAGCTCTAATCCTTCACAAATCTGCAAGACATTAATTCTTAGAACTTTGTAATGTGCTGCAGTTTCTTCTCCTGAAATATTTAAAAGATGTTTATTTTACCCATTATTTTCCTTTCCAGTATATTAGACTTTCTTATGACAGCAATTTGGATCAGCTGTTGCACCTGATGGTAAAAGAATGGCAGATGGAATTGCCAAAGCTAGTGATCTCTGTTCATGGAGGCATTCAGAATTTCAAGCTTCCCTCAAAGGTCAAGCAGGTTTTCAGCAAAGGGCTGGTGAAAGCAGCTGAGTCTACAGGAGCATGGATAATTACAGAAGGCATCAACAGCGGTAGTGTTATTATTTTTCTTTGTTTCACTTTTCCTTTTGCTGTTTTTTCCCTGCATAACAGCATGTTCATTTAGGTCAAAATAGATTGAAATTGTATGAAAATTGGTGATATTTTAATACAAAATGAAGCCATTTAAGTAGCAGTGCAAAATTCAAAGAGTGGAATCATGTTAGTTTTCTGGTGACATGCATTCTGCATATTTTAATTAAAGAGCAGAGTATTTTGCATGTCATAAGAAACGCTGTATATAGCCAGAACTTGTGTGCAGTAAATTTATCTGCTTCTTTAAAATATTTAGGTTCTGTGGACTGTGATTAGTATTTTTGAAACAATTTTCAAAGCTCAATTTAACTTGTGTTTTATAATTGATAAAGTTTTGAATCAGGATAATCCAATAATGAGCCTATTAGTAGCTGAAAATCCCTTTGGACTACTCTCAAAAACTCAGTGGGGTCAGTAAACTGTGGAACTGAAAGTTTTACTCCTTTAGCTGTTATTCAATCTGGTGATCTTACAGGAGAACTGTCCTGGGCATTTATGCAACTAGTGAAGTTTTATGAATGTGAAAAGCACCATTAGCAACATGTAAAAGTATTTTTAATTAGAAATATGTGCTGAATTTGAAGCAGTGATACATTACACCTGAACTGTGAAGAGTACATCAAATACACAAGTTGGGTACAATGTTCTGGTTTTGATTGAAATATAACTACCATACAAATTATGTAATGTGAAAACTTTCTTGATGTTCTGTAGCAGGTCTCTGAATGTGGAAAAAAAATTATCATTTGATTATCTGTTTAGGAGTGTCCAGGCATGTGGGGGATGCACTCAAAGGCCGTGCCTCACCACACTTGAGAAAAATCTGTGCTATTGGGATTCCTCCATGGGGTATCATTGAGAATCAGAGGGATCTCATTGGAAAAGATGTGAGTTGGGTGCATTTTAATAACAAAAACCTTCATGTTACTGGGATGTTAGAACTTTCTTGCATAGCTGATTTTCTTCTAGATTAACTTCACTAGATTGATCTTTTTTTCACTGTAATAGAGGCTTAGATTTTACTCAGCAACAGAATTTTGTGGCATGTTGAGGCACTGCATTTTGCTTTTTGTGTATAACGGATAGCTTTAAAATACTTCTCTTCTTACAGGAAATTGCCATTCCTTTTAAAAATTATGTAGGCAGCTCTCTTGTAGTTGTAAATTGTTTTCTTGTATTAATATTCAGAATGAACAGTCAGATTAGCAGTGTACACAAATATCTATTAATATGTGTATTATTTTATTCACAATCTATTTTATATTCACAAACTATGACTTTATGTGAGGGCATAATCAACTCAAGCATCTAAAAGAACTTAAGTAGTAAGGTAAAATCTTTCCTTATAAATGTTAACTCATGTATTTTTAATGGGAATACAACCCAGGGAAACTATGTCATGGTGTTCCAGCTGTTGCCAAGAGTGCCAGGCAGTGACTCTGAGGGTTGCAAACCTAATCAGAAGTGTTTTCTGAAGTATTAATTATGGATTTGTCGCTGTTAAGAATCAAATGCTAAGAATCAATGTTTGAGTAGCTCAAAAAGCATGATGCAGAATTTAGAACAGCTACACTGTGATAAAGAAGTACATACAATTGAGAGAACATTAATTGTGGTATTTTGTTGGTTTCTTTGAGGACATTTTTGTTTTGGTTTTCTCAGGTAGTTTGCCTGTACCAGACTCTTGGTAACCCACTCAGCAAGCTGAGTACGCTCAACAGCATGCATTCTCATTTTCTAATGGCAGATGATGGGACAGTAGGCAAGTATGGGAATGAAATGATGCTAAGGAGGAATTTGGAGATGTACATATCACTTCAAAAAATACACACAAGTGAGTATTGCTGTGGCATATCTGTTTATGATAGAAAAACCTAAAAGATGGGGAGGTACTTTGCATTTCATGTTACATATTGTACATCTTGATTTGCCATAGCTTTCACCGAGGTCAAATGTCATTAATTGTATGTGTTGTGAACTCTAAAACTGAGGAAATTGAAAAGGACAGCATTTTTATAAAGCATTATGCATATGGATCTTACAAATGGGTTTCTCAGTTGTAGAGGCATCTAAATGACATAGATTATTTAGTAAATATTGAGCATTAGCTCACTTCACAGTTTTATGTGGTCACTATTTCACTACTAGGTACTTCCCCAGCATTTTGTGAGATGGAAAGATTGTTACATTCAGTGGAACTCAAATCCTTTTTACCATGTTAACTACTTTTGCCCTCATCACTGCTCTCTATTGCAAGCCTATGACTTCCTCAAGTACAGCAATGAAGAGTGGTTGCAGAAGTAAAACATTTAGCCAGTGTTTGACAGATTGCATTGCTTCCACCATTTATTTATAGAGTAAATAAGTTACAGTAGAGAAATAATTAAATAAATATTTATTACATAGACAATTATTTCCTTTTATGCACTAGATTATACAAATTATTTGTGCAAGTTCACTTTTACCTAGTCATTCAAATCTTCAAGTACATTAAAAAGGCATTAGTATGGTGATGTTGATGTTGCTTCCTTTATCTGCTCACATAATAGAATTGACAAACTTGGAAACCAACCCAATTCTTAACATGTTCATGTATAGAACTTTTTACTCGGACTCATATTTTCTTAGTATAAGCTTTTGCAAGTCAGGCTTTCACTTTCATTTCTATTGCATTGTACTTGAAATTTCTTTCTGTTTTTTTTAAAAACCTGCCCTGCTGATGTAACACTGGAGAGAGTCTCTGAAGAAATACCTGATTACTTTTCTATGTGTGTAGGTAAATACGTGGCTGTTGAACATGTTTCAAATGTCCTTGCATGTGACAACTATTATAAAGGGAAGAGGGAGATTGAGGATGTTCTTTCTTCCTGATTGTTTCAGTTTTTTCAATAGCTTTTCATGATCTTTTTTGATCAGATTGAAGAAGTTTTCTGAAAGTCTTAAAAGATGTAAGTGAAATTACAGATGGTGAAGGAATTATTTCCTCTCCATGTTGAACCATGTATAAGTATTTTTTCCCTGATGTTTTGACTTTTGTGTGTATGACTGAGATTTGTTTGTAACTGGTTAGGTGTGTTTTGAAACAGGAATGGGCCAAGGTGTTCCCATAGTCGGGCTGGTGCTGGAAGGAGGCCCCAGTGTGATCCTGATGGTGTGGGAGTATGTGAGGGCCAGCCCAGCTGTGCCAGTGGTTGTCTACGAGGGCACTGGCAGGGCTGCAGATATCTTGGCGTTTGCCCACAAGCACACAGGTGACACGGGGTGAGTAGTGGCATGACGCTCCTCCTCCTTGGTCTGCCATGCTGGCAGGTACCTGCAAACCCCTGTCTCAAAACTGCTGAGGTAATTTCTAATGCTTCTAGTAATGATGCCCCTCTGGTCTTTTGTCAGCTTTAACTTCTGTGGTAGGAGAATGGAGTTTCTTTCTTTCCTGCTTCAAACTAGTGCTGAGATAATTATTCTCAAATTTGCTATGGCTTTTTTGAAGAGAGAAAACTGCATGTAGCTGCTCTGAGTTATGAAATTTCTCACCTTTGGTGAGACACACTCATGGACTATACCCAGAGTATTTGCTGTTGTTTCAGCTCAGCCATGTCTCCAGCTATCAATATTCTGTATGTGAGCTTGGATTTGGATTGTACAAAACTTTTGAGACTAGAGCAGGGGTTCACTGCTGTAGGAGCCTCAGGCTGGAGTAAAGGGAAGACTAAGTTTCCTCATCTTTGGTTTTGAGTTATTCAGTGGTAGCCCAGATTTGTCAGCCTTGTCAAGGTGTCTATGTCACCACCAGTCCAGTTCCAGCTACAGGCTCTATTGAACCTACCCTGGTGAAAATTTTACATCCAAACTGAACATGAAAGTATATGCTTGCATAGCAAATTAATATTATATGTAAAAGTTTTTCAAAGTCAAAGAGAATTTTAAATAAAAAATTTAATTTAAAAGAGGTGCTCTGGGTTCACTCCCATTTAAGAAAATGAACTATTTAATAAACTTTATCTCCTAATTGTTTACTTATTGTCTTTTATGAATATACTTTTGGATATGTGGTATTTGCTCCTAGTGTGTTGTCTGAGAACTTTTTTCTTCACTTGCTTTTTTCCCTATATTTATGACATTTAAAAAAAATTCCTTCCATTAAAAAAAAAAAAAAAAAAAAGGACAATATGAATGGAAAGGTTAACAGAAAGACAAAAATGAGAAAAAAAATGGGGGAGATATTAAGTCTAATGGGCAAATGGTAAGGAGTTTCATTTTATGCCTATTTTTCTTTCTTTATTGAAAGAAATAAAAATCACTTTCAGTAATTTTTAGCTCTATGTTCACAGAAAATCCTTTGAAAATTGTTAATTTGCTGAGGTATTGCATTTTCAACAGTAAATATGTATGTCAGAACAAATGTGTATGTGATTAATAATTTATATTATGGGATAACTTTGCTTTTTGTTGAATGACAGATTAAGTCAACAGGGAATTAGAAAAAAAAAATTCTCCTAAGTTTCATCTTTTCTGAAGAGTCATTTGGGTGGGTAAGAAATATCTAAAATGGAATTGTCATTGATTATATATCTGTTTTCCAGGGATCTGTGTCCTCAGGTGAAGGAGGAGATCTTAATGATGATTCAGAACATATTTAGGTTGGAACAGAAACAGTCCAGTCGTCTATTTCATGTTTTGATGGAATGCATGAAGCACAGAGAGTCTGTGAGTAGGGTGCATGTGCTGAGTTTAGGAAGCTTTCATTTCCTGTTACCCTTTTTGCTCTTTCTCTGGTGGGTTGGCATGAGCACAGGTGTTATATCTAATATAAAGATAACAAATGTGTCTGTGCCAATCTCTATATTGAGTAGCTCTACAGAGCCTGTTTAATTAACTTATCAAGTTTCAGTTTCAGCCACTGTTAGTGGCTGATTTTAGTAGAAGACCAAATATCTTTGTTTTCACAAGAAAGATCAAGTAATTCCTATTTTTTTTTCTCCATTAGAGTCTTATTTATAATTTAGAAAGGTTTACTTCCATTCCTCTTCTCACAACAGAATTGTGGTAGAATTTGTCTCTGAAACACTGCTAGTAACTGGAAATCCCCTCCCTCCAGCTGCTGGCCATGCACTTGAGTAAACCATATTGGCTGCCACCAATCACCATCTTATTTTCCATGTGCCTTAGCATAGTTTCCAGGAGGATCTGCTCCATGCTTGTGCTGAAACTAATTGGCCTGTATTTTCCCAGGTTTTTCTTTTTAGCCTTTTAAAACACGGTAGTTTTGTTTCCCCTTCTACAGTTTGCTGTCTGTCACAACATTTCAAATGTGATGAAGTTCCCAGTATTTAGGCAAATAATAATAATTGTACTAATAATCACTAAAATGGATACCACCCAGTACATTTTTAGTATTTTTTGTATTACTTAATTTGAGTGTCTGTCTTGCAGTTGAGAACTGAATGTATATCAGCAATGTTGCATTTTTACATTTCTCAGGTTTAGGGGTTATTCAAAAGGAAACAAATTCATGTAAACTCCTACAGTAGGTTTATTCCAGTTTTCCTGGGGTGCCATTGCATTAAAAACCAAAATGGTGCACTTTCTGTCTGAAGCAAAGGAAAATTGTGTCTGGACCCTTGCCATTGTTTGTGTTGAAATGTGTATGATTTAATCTACCACAGCCCATACAAAGAAGAAATAACTACAGACTTCTCTGCCTCACCTCAAACAGTGTACTTCTGCAATTCTAACAGATAACCGTATTTGATGCCGAGTCAGAAGATGAGCAGGACATTGATTTGGCAATTCTGACGGCGCTCTTGAAAGGTATTAACAAATACGACCTATTTTTATCTGGCATGCAGTCTCACTGACTTATCTTTACAAAGTAAGGGAGTAACATAAATGTGTGAATACTGATAGATCCTTGCTGCCTCCTAGGTACGAATATATCTGCTTCAGATCAGCTAGATTTGGCATTGGCCTGGAACCAGCTAGATATTGCCAAGAAACACATACTTGTTTATGGACAACACTGGAAGGTACTATTACCTGTTCTTTCTCACCATGTCTTTACACTTTTTTTTGATGACTAATTTTTCATCATTTGCATTAGTCAAGCTATAATTAATAGTTTGAAGGTTGGACTCAGTCTTCCCTAGTGTGCTTCGATATTGAAGGAGGATTATCCTTAAAATAGTGAAGTATTCAACTACACAGTCTGTCAGATCACTGTTGTTTTTCCAAGGAAGAAATTATATCCTAACATTGGTTTTGCCATGAGCTTTTCCAAGCAGTTTCAGTGATACTTCTGGATATGTATTCTTCAAGCCTGTGTTGGCAATCAGTGGTGGTTAGGAATATTTCATTGTAGTTTAGAATACTCTTTTATCCAAAGATATAAACCCCAAAGGGGTGTTGCATCTGTTTTCTAGCTCTAGACAGAAATGCAGAAATCTCAGAGTAAATCACCAGGTAAAAAATAAAAGTAATGTCATTATTTTAGATATAGTTTCTTAGGAAGAGCTGCAATGCGAGAGTTAGGATCTGATTATAAGAGATGTCTCTGCTCAATTTAAGGTGTAGAAGAGATTTTCACACTAGCAGAGATTTTTTGAATAGTAAATGTGAGGTATGAGAAGGGCAGAGAGAAAGAGAGTGAGAGAGAAGTTAAGCAAAAGATACCACCATGTGGATTCCTGCAGTGTCCAGTTGGTTATTCTTCACCCTGGTCTTCAGAGGTGAGGTGCTTGAGTTGTAATTCTGGAGGTACCAATTTTACACAGTCTAAGTCCCAGATACTCACAAGATATGTTGTTCCCATATGGGAAATCCCATTCCCATAACTTCAGTTGGCATGCAGATAAATACTTGCTTCCTTTCTCACAGTTTGCCACAGTGGGAATTTTTGTCCAGATGCTAACTAAACCTTTACCTCCCTTAGGCCTGGAATTAAATCTTTCCTGCTGTGTCATCTGTGCTTATCTCAGGTTCTGTTGTGGTGGCTTATTTTATCAGGACAGTGTTTTGGGACAGCTAAGTGCATTCTTTAGGTCCTTACGAAAAGCAAGCTGTGATTTAGACCTGCATTAGTTACATGTCTGTGAAAGAACATATAGTAGCAATTTAATTGATTAATTAATTACTTAAATGTAAATGATGGTTTTCAAATTTTTATATATAATCCAGTACTTAAATATAACCCCCCATAAAGGAGATTTTTGTGTACATAAGATTTTTGTAGATGACAAATAAAAAACTCTATGTGCCTCAACACATTTCTCTTGTTTGTTTTGTGAATTAATATTATTTTCAAGAAATAAAATGGTCCAAGAAGTATTTCTCAGAAGTACTCTTTGATTCCCTGCCAAGAATTACAAGGTTGATTTTTTTCAGTCCCTGGTGTGTTTTCTTCTGTAAAATGTAAATTTTGAAAAATTGGCAGTTGTATATATATGAGTGGCCATAGCTGGTTGTTTGCCACAACAAGAAACCTGACCTTATTAATCACCAGATCATATTTTCTGTCATGCATAAGGCTGAATCTAAGCAGAACTATGCCTGGGATGTCTACAAGTGAACATCCATGGATTAAAGATAGGATATTGGAAAAAATTTATTAATGAGAAGCATTATCAACTGTTGGAACAGGCTCCTCAGGGATGCATTGAGTAATCAACCACAGAACTGCTTAAAAGACATAGATGTGGCACTTAGGGACAGGATTTAGAGGTGGATTTTTCTGTGTTAGCTGTGCTGATTGACTTGATGATCTAAAGATCTTTTCCCAGCTAACTTATTCTATGATTCTTTGTATGGGGGTAATAATAACATCTCTCTGATCCCCACCTTTTCAGCACAGAAGGTTTTAGAGACTTATTGAGCAGTTCAGGCTCTTTACTCCTGTCTTTTCCAAGGTGAATATCAATTTGGTTTTTCCGTATTTTTAATAATATCTCCTGCTCTTCTCTGTACTTGAATTTTCAGATGTTAAAGTCGTCTTTTGGGATAAGTAGATCAGCACTCAATATTCTCTTTTAGATATTTAGGGAAAAACTATTATTTTATATATTGTTCTATATTAACTAAAGGATAAATCCTAATAGGCTCCATGCCTTTTTAAAATGTTTCTAACTCCTATCCGGTTTATATTAATGATTCAAAATTCTGATTTCTCTCTACAAAGTAACTATCTTGCTTCCACTTATTCTGCTGTATTTTTTCATGTTGTTATTATTGTACTTCTGTTATATTTGTCCTTATAAAGTCCTAAGTGTATTGATATGTCATACTTTGATGTCTCGGTTTATTTTAACAATTTGCATATTTCATATCTACTGTCTATGTTTCTGATGTTAAAGGGGCTGATTTCAGCTGTACTTCAGCTGTTCTCTGGAAACTCTTAGGTGAATATCATAGAGGTCCTGACAATTTACCACTACCACTTCATGGATGGTTTCTATAATTTTTTCTACTGATACTTCAATTTGACACAGTTCCTCAGATTTTTCTGCCATAAAGAGCAACTTTGATATGTGATTTTCCTAGCCTATCAGTTTGGTAGTAAGCAGTAGGACAACAAATTAGTTTGCTGTGTCTACAAGAACCTTAAGGGTTTCTTTTATACCTGGTCATCCTCTGTCCTTACAGGCCCACTGGCAGTCCCCCTACTCCCACTTCTCTGCTTCTGATATGTTTGAAAAAAGTCAGTGTATCTGTTCATATCTATCTCAGTACAATGTTCAGCACTATTTTGAATGAAAAGCCATTGTCAAATAATAGTTGTGTCCTCCCGTTCACGTAAGATTTAAAGATCTCATAATGAACAAGCTTCACATCTCTTGCTGCTTCTCCAAGCAAAAATTAGGATGACACATACTCCTGAATGCTTTTCTTTTCTAAGCAGGGAAAGAGCCCCAACATTTTTCCTGCACAGAAAAGGAAAAAAAAAAAAAAAAGAATACATAAGAGGATGGTTTTAAAGCTTGCCTTTAACTTAGTTGCTTTTTTAATTTAAGTGAAGCAACCCTCTGACTGTAAGGTATTGCCAGACCTGCAATTGTCAGGGGCTCCAGCTTCTGAAGAGTTACTGCAGTTGTGTGTTCAAATTTTGAGTTACATATTTAAGGGGCAGTTTTAGGTTTGTGTGTCTGTGGACTCCTATAATATTTCTGTCTATTTAAGTGTTTCAAGGAAACATGTACAATTAGGCACGTATCGTGGCCATTTCTTTTTAGAAGTCTAGCCCTAGAAGTTTAGAAGGTAAAGGTTATGACCAGCTGTGACAAGAAGAAATGTTTAAATGTCAACTCTACCTCAAATACCAAAGAATACCATTCTAATAGTTAACAAAGGGCTGCTGACCTCTTGAGACACACTGTCAGCTCAGGGACTGTTAGAAGAAATTTAATGCAAAAATGGCCAGTCATTCTCAGATATTTTTGGAGGAAAACCCAGTAATTCAGGATCAGTGAAAAAGTTTTCTTTTTATGTGCAAGAATTCTGTAATGTTTATTGGTCATCTTTTAAAATAATTTCTGTCAAACCTCAATATAGACATGGAACGTACTATTTTCAAGTTAGCACTACCATCTGCCCTGTTAGTGCTCCAGCCTCCTCATTGTGCTCACCCTATTGCATTTTCTGTGCAAATTAGCTCTGTAGAAAAACTTTATATGGATTTATATGAATCTCATATGTCTAACTCCTTTGCCACATTGCATGCATAAGCCCTGCTGAGCTCTGTTCAAGTGCCATGAGTAGAGTACTTCCACTGTTTGGACACTGATTGAAGGTCGATCTCTGCTTCATGCTTCCTCTGAGAGAGTTTATTCTAACACACGTTCTCTCTCATATTTGAAAAAAAAGTTTTCTTTAAAGAACTTGCAGTTCTGTAGAGACTTCTCTATGGAACTTTGAAATAGCTTTTGCCATGTGTCAAAAAAAAAAAAAAAAGACTCCCCTCTGTGCCCTGCATTATCATAGTTTATCTTCTGAACTGAATTACAGAGTAGAGAATGTATTATCAAAGTTTGGTCATGAAGTCACGTTTGTAGAAGTCTCTACAGATGTTGGGTTTATGGAAAGTGTTTTCCTTCCCCTCTATTGGCTTTTTACACAGATGTTTCCTCCAGCATTTTTTTCTTATATTCTTTCACTTTAAATATACATAGAGACAAGTCATTGTGGAGGATAGATTACCAAATTCAGGAATGTTTTATTTACTTCCAAAAGTAATTTTCTAATATTTTCCTTCAACTGTCCATTTGGAGGTTGGTGCCTTGGAACAGGCAATGCTGGATGCTTTAGTCATGGATCGTGTGGATTTTGTTAAGCTGTTAATAGAACACGGAGTGAACATGCACCGTTTTCTTACTATATCTCGTTTGGAAGAACTCTACAATACAGTGAGTATTTGAAATCCCAGTGTACCATTTTAGATATGACAGCCTGGAAACAATACTGTTTTGCTTGAGGGGTGTGATGATTAGGCCATGTTTTTATGAAGGGTTAAAAAAAAAAAAAAAGGGAAAATTAATGGGTTTGGTTATTTTTGACTGTAATGTGGGGGTTTGGAAATGGTGTACCAGGTTATTTTTGACTCACTGTCACTAGATTGAGTACTCATTGGAAGCTGATAAGAAATATGTTCAGATTTTAATCTGATATGTAATACATGCTTATCTTGCTGAAAATGATATGTTGTTTAGACCAAAGATATATCAGCTTCTTTGTAGAATAAGTCCAGATTTAAGATAGTAGAGGTGTTGCTGGTTGGCATTGAAGTCTTTTTGAAAAGATTTGTGGGTAGAGTGGGGAAGGTTTGAATCACAGTAACTTATTTTGTAGATTTTTTTAAGCTGCTTTCTTATATTAATTATATTAATGATATGATATGATATGATATGATATGATTGATATGATATGACATGATATGAATGTATTGATTTTCCAGTGTAGAGTGACATGTTTGTTTACTGTCTTTTCTATTCACACCACAGAAACAAGGACCATCAAATCTGCTTTTACACCATCTGGTTCGAGATGTGAAACAGGTAATAGACATAGGAAAGGCTGGGGACAAAAATACTAGATTAATACCTCAGTGTCCACTGGCAAGCTGCTATTAGATAATAGAGGGGAATTTTGATAATAGAAGTGACAGCTTCATTTGAAGTGACTGCAGTGCTATATCTGCTAAATGGTTTCATTTTAATTCCACTGACCCCCCCTAAGCAATTAACCAACATACTGCTGCTGAGGCTCCCAAGGGTCCTGTACCTTAATTTCAAAGCCAAGTAGTTCATCCAGATCAGACTCTCTTTCTCACATTACTGTTTTGAAGTGATTGTACAAAAGCCTCAGTGAATTAATGCAGTGGCTATGCTCCTTGCTTTAATGTTTTCTATTTTTTCCCCAAAATTAAGGTCTTTCCTTGCTAGAGTAGTACTGAAAAGATATTGTGACAAGAGATAATATTTGGATGTGCTGCATTGCCTAGGAGAACAGAAGATGGCAGTGGATGACTATTGCATGGAACACTGGTTCCATTAGTGATTTAGTGGCAGCATTGGTATTTAGATACATCATTAATTTATTTCACGATTCTGTTATCTGTTATCCTCACAGCACTGCTTAGCCAGCTAGGGATGAGCTGTTCTTTATGCATCTAGACTTCAACACAGGAGATTCCTAGATCCAAATCTAGACTAATTGGGTAATTCTTTCCAGGGTGTGATTGCTAAGATAAAATGAAATGGCAACTCTGACTGTTTGCAGAGTTCTGTTGGATTTGTGGCATTGTTTTGCTATTGTGGATGACTTTCATGTCAATCCCATTTATGTTTCTTTAGATAGATGTAGGGTATCCTGGTCTCCCAAAAAAACTGTTTTCCGTGTTTTTCCATACTGATGAACATATTGAAGATCTATTTTAAGTTATAAATCTAGAATCTCTATGTTGAAAGGTCTAAATCTTAAAAAAAATTGAGCTTCTCCAGGCTCAGAAAATTCTCTTCTTCGCTGAAGTGATTGATATGATCACGTCTCTAAAATCCATATATATATTTGTCTTTATACATCTCAGGACACTTTGGGAAAACCCAGTGTGTGATCTAAAGAGAAGCTTTTGGCACCTGACATACAGTAATGGAATTGATGTAAAAAACGTCTACACAATTTCAAAGCTTTCTCTGCCTTTGTGTAAGCTAAGTTTGGGATCTGCAAACAGGTCTAAATGCTGAAAAGCCTTATTTGCCTGAGCTTCTGTAAGTTCACATAAGTGCTCTGTGAATGGGTTGTGCAGTTGCAGTCTGATTAAACATGGTGACACTGTAGCTGGGACAGTCCACAGAGTGGACTGTGACCCTGGATTTTAGAATATTTTCTGTTACTGTGAACAGCTTTGATGCCGCTGTGATTGAATGAAGATACATTGCAGTTTGCTCTGATGATGTAAAAGATAGGGATTGGTGTAGGAAGAAGTATCTACAAGCTTAGGTATTCAAAATTATTCGCCTAACTCTCAATGACGTGGGACTAAGTAGCCTTAGCTGGCTGTACTGAGGTTTGCTACTGAAATATATTGCAAAAACACTCTCAGTCCAATGAAGAAAGAGACTTTTCACAGTCTAAAAGGCTTACACTGCCAGTAATACATAAACTCTCTGATCCCATTTATATACAGGCTCATTTTTCTCTTCAAAGAGTTGCAGTTTAAGGTTTCACCAATAACTTTTAAAATCTGCATGGAAGAGAATCTATTTTTCTTACAATTTGTCACAAACCTTGGGTCTTGGAAGGACAGTGGAGGTAAGATGGGCACTGGGTGCTTCAGCAGAAGAGGTGAGATACTCCAGAGGTAGCGCTAGTACATGTACTGCTGTTTTCCTAGTTGTCAAGATAGTCTTGAGCCTCAACAGGATATTTCCAGTCTCTAGGAATTACTCTGTTTCAGCTTAGATACATGCTTCAGCTAAGTCTTCAATTTTAATTAATCAAAGTGCTTAATCATACCATGCTAATTTTATCTTGTGAGAAGGTTTTTATCCGTACCTCTGCTGTTGGTGCTTGTCCTGAAAAACAGTTACCCTCACTGTTGGATGCAGCTGATCTTGTGAACATTGCAAAATATGTAATGTGGGTACAGTGAACTGCAGGAATCACATTTTCCCCTCTTTTCTGGAAGAGTTCCATATGTGTAATGAATGTGTACACTTTCTTGACAGACGCACATTTTTCCAGATTTCCCTTTCAATAGTTGAATGTTGCATATAACAGCATCATGAAATGTTTGTGACATTTGATATTTCAGAATAGCCTTTCTTTGGATTACAAGATATCACTGATTGATGTTGGACTGGTGATAGAATACCTCCTTGGTGAGGCCTATCGGAGCAGCTACACAAGGAAGCACTTCCGAATTCTCTACAATGATCTCTACAGAAAACACAAGGTAGCTTCTTCCAAAACACTGGTCACCAAGAAAAGCCAAAGTGTGACACCTGAAAATAGCTCATGTTGTCATTCTGGTTTGTCTGAGGAGCATCATGTAAATGTGTGCTATGCTATGTAGAGAGGTTGCAAATACAAGAGACAAATCTCCAAGAGTATTGGTGGTTGTTGTTAAATTATTTATTACTTCAGTAACTTTACCTTTGTGTGCAGTATCTGCATTGTGTTTTGTCTGTCATTCATCAGTAAGGTATGACAAGACTGTGCCAACCACCATTCTCCCTTTTTTGAAACAGTTACATATTTACTTCTTGCAGCTTGAACTGCCTGACAGAAATACTAAATTCCACATGCCTTGAAGTAGACTTAGGGTATGTCAGCATTCTCCCTATTGGTTTCCCAAAATCAGTAGCTTAAAAGCAGCCTAACCTTTTCAATAAATTAGTTGAAAGTCATTCCCCACATTGCAGAAGGTATAGATTTACTGCGTAAAAATGACCCCCAGTTTTTGGAGTAGAACTGGACATTTAAGTACTTCCATATGTTAAAAAACAAACAAAAAACCCCTCCCATCCCCATGAAATGTTTCCATGACTAAGAGAAGAACCTCATAATTATCAGGGAAAATGAGAAGAAATAATGAAACTTGTAACTTGGAGTGACTAGAAACAGAGAGACAGAGCTTTCTGTGTGTCACCAGTTTTTAGCATAATGCTTTAAAAAGATGTGAGCAGTTCTAACACTTTTTGCTCTTTCCTAATGAAATATGACCTTAACAGTGATAGGTGAAACCATATAATCATACAGTTAGGAATTGTTGGGAGGACCATTAGTGATTCAGCTGTTAACATCCTTCCCTCTTAGCCAACACTGAACAAAATTTACAGAGATGTTGGGACTGCCGTCTTTTTGAGGAAATTATCAGCAAAAAGTTCAGAGAGTTCTGTCTTTCAGACAGCTTGTGGCACATTTTAAAAAGGTGGCACTCAGAAGAGCTTCCGGACTGGGTGATTCCATCTGTTGAAACCCTGGTTGTTGCAGTTCGTGGATGCTTTGAGTGGAAAACCATTATTTTGAATTCAGAGACTCAGAAAAATATTTATTTTTTAACTGAGATGTGAATCAGGCCATTTTTTTCCTTGATGGTATAAGTTTCAGTGGTAGTTATGGTGATTTTTGACTCAGTAGTTTTTGAATAACATCAATTTCTACATGCACTATTTTAGTCAGCAAGTACCAGAAAACTTTATTTCTAAATTGTATTTTTCTCCTTATGTTTTATGGTTTGCTTTTGGATCTAGAGAGTGGTCTCCAGCTTGCCTCAAAGCCTGTCTCATGCCTTTCATCAGAGTAATCAGATGGATAGTGGAATGGGATCCACTGAAAGTACTTTGCATTCTCAGTTCTTCAGAACTGCGCAGCCTTACAAATACAAGGTAATGTAATTCCTGATTCTAGACTTTTCTTAGGACAAACCAGGCTGTTAATAGTTTTACTGACAAATTTTAGACATGTTGGTTAGGCTCTTAGTTTTTATATTTCTACTTAAATTGCTGTGGAAACAATGCTTTACTGCTCACTGCTCACGAAGTACAAATCTTGCCATTTTATTGGTGAAACCAAACTCAGACTCTATGAGAATTTTTGACTTCCATCCTTTAGTTGCTAAGGGCTTTAATTCACTGACATGTAGTATCACCAAATTTCTGAGTATCAAGCATGTGTGAAAACTCTTCTGAATTTGGAAGAAACATAGGAGGTCTCTGACTTTCCTAATGCTTTCTTCATGATTTGCTTGTTGAAGTGCTATAGTAAGACTGTTAAGAAAAGGTACATTCAGAGAAAGAATGATAGAAGAGCAAAGATTGGCTATAATATCTATCTATCTATCTATCTATCTATCTATCTATCTATCTCTCTATCTCTCTATCTCTCTATCTCTCTATCTCTCTATCTCTCTATCTCTATCTCTCTCTCTCTCCCTCTATCTATCTATCTATCTGACAAAATAGAAAGTAAAATGAATTTAAATAGCTGTGTTGGTATTAGTCAGAGCCAAAAAGAACTCATGATAGCACTGAGACTTCCTCACATCAGTAAGACTCTTTTATCTGTACCATTCGCCAAGAAATACCCAGATATGAATGTATAGTAAGTTTACATTACAAGTGTGACAGACAGGGAAAATAATTTTTTAGTATTTAAGGTGTTTAATTCAGTCTACTGTGTACTTTTTCTTCTATCACGACACATATGAAAAAGGGAGTAAAAGCATGGGGTATCATGGGGTTTGGAGAGTGGCCAACACTATGGAAAGGGAAGTTGTGAAAGGCATGGATGCAGAGTGAGGTGTATTTTTCCTTCATTAATGTTACCAGCTTCTTAGCATTGGTAATCTGAACATGGTCCTAGCTGTGGTTTATGACTTAAGTGTGTATAGCTATCAAATAGTTTGCAACTTGCAATTCAGATTTGTGTGCAGTTTTATTTTTAGGAATCTGAACCTCAACCATTCACTGGGATGTTCTTTGTGGCTTTTTTTTCCCCTTCTTTTGTTTTTTAACAAATTTATAGGAAAGATCCAGCCCTTTCCCAAAGTATAAGAAGAAATCAAAAGAGGATATGAACTACGCACAGAATTATGAGTCAACTGGCTTCATCTACCCCTATAATGACCTCCTGGTTTGGGCAGTATTAATGAAAAGACAGAAGATGGCTATGTTCTTCTGGCAGCATGGAGAGGAAGCTATGGTCAAAGCTGTTGTTGCTTGTAAACTCTACAGAGCAATGGCACATGAAGCCAAACAGAGCAACATGGTGGATGACACTTCAGAAGAACTCAAGAAGTATTCAAAGTATGAATTCTCCCTTCATTTCTGTTAAAGTCCTCTGGTGCTGAGAATGGTTAGAGACTGCCCTAATCCACTAAGAATTAGTAAAGTTAGTGATGCCATAGGTTATGGAGTATAAAAAAAGTACTTTCAGATACTCATTATTGATACTATATAATAGATCTATGTACAGGTGTATAGTGTGGTGGAGAGTTAAAGGAAAACTGTTTGCATATTACCTGAATGCATATCTGAAAGTAGAGGTGAGTAATGTATAGCTCATTATCTGCTAAATGGTCAGGTGGAAGGCTCAAATTTCCCTTGCAGCTTCTCTTCCTGTTCAGTTTGTTGAAAAGCCATATGACAAGACTGCCATCCAGGCACATAGGTCTGGACTGTTCAAATCTGTAACAAGTAGTAATGAGCAAACCAAAATTCAGTGCTTAAATTCTGCTCTGTGTAAGACTAAGGGGAAAGTGAAATAACTGATTGAATGAAAGGGAAGTAGACCAAGAATTTTCTTTGAGTTTGTAATTTCCATTTAGTATTTTCTGGTAGTTTTTCTAGTTAGAAAGGTGTTTTCTTCTTTGTAGACTTCATGCTTAAGATTCAGGTGCAAGAAAATGTACTTTGTTCTTTTGTATGTAGCTCCAAATCTTAATGTGAAGGAGAGTATGTACCTTCCTTTAAGAGCCTTCTCTGCAGAGGTGTTTTAAAGCCAGTCCAAAAGGAAGAGACTTTTGCCACTGGCTGCAATGTTTGCCCACAGTGGTGATGAATCTGTTGTTTGAAGCAAATACAGAGAACTTTGTAGGGTCCATTTTGATCACTGAGTGAGATTTAGAACAAAACAAATGAAAAAATGACAAAACAGGATGGTCCTAAACATTGTGATTAGGACTAAACAGTTAGGTTTATATCCCAAATTGTTTTTCACTAGGTATATTGATAAAGCAATGAGAAAAATGGGAGAAGGCATGCTTACTGAGATTGATAGCTGAACTTGAGCTACCAGAGTATTCACAGCAACCTCTTTTCAGCAGTAACTCTGAGTTTGGACTGATCCCTGTTATATTGACTGTTAATTCCTTTCTCCTTTAGGGAATTTGGGCAGCTTGCCTTGGATGTGCTGGACAAAGCATTCAAGCAAAATGAGCAGATGGCCATGAAGTTGCTGACCTATGAACTGAAAAACTGGAGCAACTCTACGTGCTTGAAGCTGGCTGTGTCTGTGGGGCTGCGGCCTTTTGTGTCCCATACGTGCACGCAGATGCTGCTGACTGACATGTGGATGGGACGCCTGAAGATGCGGAAGAACTCCTGGCTTAAGGTAGCATTCGTCTGGTTTTTTCTGACCATTTAGGTGCTCTTTAGATGCTTAATATATGTTTTTTTTTGTTATGGACACAGCTAAAGCATCTTCAGACAGCTCTGCTTAAGCATGTGTTGGAATGTGAACATCTGGGAAACAAAAGCAAGGGAGGGAGGGAAAACAGTACTTGCTTCTGTTTTATTCCTTTGCAAAAGCATGTGTGGGATGACATCAGGATGCAGGATTTTTTGTTGCTCCTCCCATTCTCTCAGCACTTTTCAGTCCTTTTTCACCTGCTCTTGCTTCCACATATTGCCTGTTCCCTGGCAGCTGTCTTGAAAGCATCCCCAGATACAATGACACTCTTCAAATCAGGCAAGAGCCGCACAAATCTTCAGAGGCTGTCAGACTCTGTGATACAGATTCCTAGAACCAATGACTCCTTCCCCAGCCAGTGGAATTGAACTGGGTTTGTGCTGGCACCAGGCATGTCTGACTGTGGCCTTAGGTTTATGCTATCATTGCTTAATTAATTTGGTGTCTCTCTTTTAGGTCATTATGAGTATTCTCCTGCCTCCCACCATTCTGATGCTGGAGTTTAAAAGCAAGGCAGAAATGTCTCATGTGCCTCAGTCTCAAGACTTCCACCAGTTATGGTATCACGGGGAACAGTGCCCAGTCAGCTCTAAAGATGCTTTGGTTAGTCTGTGAGGATCAGTCATTTGTGTGCCAGAGTCTGTCTGTTTACCACAGTGCAGTTCTGAGGACTGAGAAAATGCTCATCAGGTGGTATGACATGTCTGGAGGCCAGTTCTCTCCAGAAGTATGGATTAGGTCACTAGTTTGGATATGGACTTAAGTGGATGTGTTACAAGTTACTTCATCTGTCCTGGATGTCGCTTCTCTGCTGACCGTAATGGGAAAGTCCTTCCCAACCTCACGTGTATCACTAGTGCAGGAAGAGAGCAGCCCTACCTGAGGCAGCTAGGAAAAGTGCTCACACACGTTCTGCTTGATGTTATGCCTTTGATTTTATCTATTAGTCTCTAGCAAAAGTTCAGGCTACTGATTTTCCTTAAATACTCTTGTACAAAGTACTGTGCAAAATCTACGGACAGTGTAGCTGTGCCATATAGAGCATCTATCACAGAGTGCAATGTTGATTATTGCAAATGAGATATTTGTAACCACACAAACCAAGGTACAGTAATGGTTGGTGTATTCAGAACTAAGTTTAGACATTTGTGTCTGTCGTCCATCTGAAACAACACTACCTTTGCAATTATAGACCATTGTTTTTTTACTTTAAAAATGCTGTTTTCTTTAAAGAAGGGTTATGATGTAGAAAAGGCTGTTCAGAAGTCTGACGAAAGCCAAGGAGATTTTGGACAAGGAAACCTGACTGGAACTAGAAAAATCTATGAGTTCTACAATGCACCAATTGTCAAGTTCTGGTTTCACACGGTTAGTCATCATTCTAGAACTTGGATTGATAAACCCCTCCTTTGATCCTTCAAAAGCCACTTAATCCTGCTTTTACTTTTTCTAGCATGGATTTGCAGTCACTTAGTGGTGAGTGTAGATGGGAAGCCATTTGAATGTTTCTCTGACAGTTAAGTGTAAAGATTGTCTGCTAAAATCATCCAACTGAACTAAAAAAAAACCCCAAACTCAAAAAAACAGAAAAACAATTATAAGGAACTAAAGAAAAATCAAGCACAGCCTTTTACAGTGGTCAGTTTCAAAGGCTGACATGGATTTGAAGGTGACCTTATGTACCTTTAAAACTTCACTGATATTCATGTTCCTTTCTTTAAGAACTGTCTCTGGAAAAGTGAATATTTATTTATAGGGGATCATTTGCAATAGGAAATGTGCATTTATTAAATCAGTTTTAGTAAACCTGTGTCAGTAGAGCTCAGGATGTTTAACATCCAGCTGTGATCATATCTGTTTTCCTTCTAATATTTTCCCTGCATTTTGGAAGGCACAGATTAACCAGCAGTGGCTTTTTTAACTTTGAGAATTGTTGCTCATCCCTAGAGAAGGCTAGGATAAAAGTATAAGACTGCCCTTGCATTCAAGGAATGGTGTACAGATCACAGAATAAAATCACAGAATAGTTATTATTGGAAGGGACCTCTGGAGACCATCTAGTCCAACATCCAAGATAAAAACATCTGTCTCTTTTATGGGGATGAGCATATGCTGCAATTGTTTACCTTCTGCTCCTACCTATTTTTTCAGCATTAAAGTACCAATTTCCAATGATATTTTGGGACATTCCCCATTAACCAAAGCAAAGCAAACCAAAATTTTTGAGAACTGAAATAAAGATTCTGGGCTCAAAAATGTGGCAGTGTCCCAGTAGTTTGAGTACCTATAGTGAAGCCAATCAGCTGTCTTATTTTCAGAAATTTGAGGTTTTTGTGTATATGGATTATACACTGTGTGTTTTGCAGATGTCGTACTTGGCATTCCTCATGCTCTTTACTTACACGGTGTTGGTGAAGATGGAACCAAGACCAAGTGTGCCAGAATGGCTTGTTATCATTTATATTTTCACTACTGCTATTGAGAAAGTCAGGGAGGTAAGTTTTTCTATTCACGCTTCTCATCTTTCTTATAAACCCGGGAATACCTCTCGAAAGAGTGCTAAATCCTGCTTTGTTTTATGGAGAATTATTTATTGCAGAGAATTTATTTATTGAAAGTCTTTTATTAAAAGACCAGTTCTTGGGCCATTAAAATGCGTCTTAAAATTTGGCCTTGATTCTCTACTTTTCTTTGTGGAGCTGGTTGGTAATGTGTAGGTGACTGCTGAATTGTGATTTAGAACCTTGATGTAGGCACATGGTCCTTAATTTTCTTGAGCTGACCATTGGACTTTTAGTAATAAAATTTGTCTTTAGATATTTAATCTAAGTGAGAACTTGTTACGAATTAATAGATGTTTTGCATAGAATAATCTATGTCTCTCTCCCTCAAGTCTAGCCAGCCTTCCATAAATGCACTTGGAAAAATCCACAATCAGCTTTTAATGCTGGATTTATTGAGCACAAAAAAAAAAAAAAAAAAAAAAAAAGATATTCCAATCAAAATTATTGCAATTATTTGCAATTGATTAGACCCAAGCTTCTGAACGCAAATGCAGCTATGTATTTCCTCAATTCTTGTATCTGCTCTGACATGCCTTTGCTGCAGAATCAGCACAAAGTAAATAACAGTAATGTGAATAGTCTTTTGTATGACTTTTAAAATGCTGTACTTTCAGAGGAGTAAAGCTAGCCACAAAAAGCCAGCCACAGTTCTGAGCAAAGGATACTGCAAATACAGATCACTCAGAAGACTGTGACATCAGTATGAGAGTGGGGAAGGATTCCAAGGGACAGTAAAAGTACTGGGAATATATTAAACCTTGGATGGACTTGCAAGTTCTATGCCAGCATGAGATAGGACTGAAAAAATCTACACCAGGATTTCCTAGCTGAGAAAATTGTTAAATGTAAAATTGCAAGCACTTTTGAAATCACTATTGTCCTCTTGCATCACCTTGATGCTGGGACAGCAGAAAGAACAGCTCTTCTTTCTTATATCATTGGTTGGACATTTGAAATGGATGTCTTTACTTGATTTTCTTTGTCCATGTTGTAGTTCTGGTCTGTTGGCAAAGACTTTGTAGGACACTCTGTTCTAGCCATGCAGCTGTTTAGCTGCTGAGGGCCTTGCTATATGTAGCTGCAAACTTCTCTTTCTCTAGATTGTATCAAATAATTGCTGAAGCCTTAGGCTCTGCAACTAGTTACTCATGTGAGTTAGTCTAGATCACTTGTCTATGTTAATGTGTTCGTATGCATAAATTCTTGCAGGATCAGGGCATAATGTTTCAAAAATCTCTCCTTTGCTTGGTACTTATCAGTGTGATCTCACATAGCACTGCATAATTGGCCTCACTTGTGGCAATGTGCAAACGTTTTATTTGCCTCCTCCCAAGGATTCCACTTCGCATGCTTGCTCAGTGAAGCTTAAAATCCCTTTGGGGCACCTTACAGTTCAAGGAGTGAACATTTCATTCTTTACCTTGCTAGTTGCCAGTACTTCTTTTTTTAACCTGTCCTTGGCAGAATACAAGGATCTTTATATTTTTGGTCTGAAATAAATGACATTAGGTATTTTCCCAGTGGCAAGGTTAGGCTGGTACTTTCCATGACTTAGGGGTTAATGAAAAGGCCGTTGCAGGTCATGACCATCCGATGAGAAAATGCTTGTTAATTTCTAATATTATGAGTGAACAACAATTCTTTACTGGCTGCTCTCTTTCACTGAGCTATGTGCTCTTTAGTGAATGGATTCAGGTTTAGGATCCATTTATTTTTCAGGAAGAGCTATCCCATTTGATGTGGCATATTTGGGTAATATGATACAGTAGATTAAGTAAAAAACCTCAATTGATGGTGAATGGCATTGTGTAGTAAATGGGTCCAAGACAAAAGAAAAAAAAAAAAGAGGGGAAATGATACCTTCCCAAATTTCATGAAATAATGCAGACAGAAAAGATTAAATAATGTAGATGTGATTTTAATGGCATTTAATGTGTTTTTCTCCCAATTCTTCTCAGGTATTTATCTCAGAACCTGGAAAATTCTGCCAAAAGGTGAAGGTGTGGATTTATGAATACTGGAATTTTACTGATTCTGTAGCTATCATCCTGTTTATGATTGGTTTTGGTTTGCGGTGGTCCAGCCCTCCTGTTCATACTGCAGGGAGGCTGCTTTACTGCTTGGATATCATATTTTGGTATACTCGGCTCCTTGATCTTTTTGCTGTGAATCAGCATGCTGGCCCATACCTGACAATGATTGGAAAAATGGTAAGTACTGTGTTTTGAAGCAGTATTTCTGTAGCTAAGACATCTGCCTTCAGGAATATGTAAAGCTCAGAATTGACAGAAAAGGAGAAGTGGTCTAATGGTTCACAGCGAATCTTTTACATGTAAATACCATAATTTTTTTGTTTGTGGGTTGACCATAATCAGATTACACTTTTCTTTAATTTATTAATTACATGAATTTATTGACAAAAGCCATTTTTACTTAGTTCCTTAGAGAAGGGTTGCATTTGAGTTAGTTTGCCAATCTAGCTTGATAACAGGAGAAAGAAAAAAGTCACTGCCTCTTGGAGTGGGGCTCACTGTGACAGGTTATTCCCCTAACTCCTGGAAACAGTATCATTATTGTTTTACTCGTTGATTCAAATAACTATATCCCCATTTATCTGTCAAAATTTCTGTGAAATCAAAGTTAATCTTGTTTTTCTTTTGCTGTAAGAACTGTTGCTGAACAACTGTCTACTCCTGGGGGACATATGAAGATTCCTACTGTAATTTGCCTCCTTTACTGAGAGCTCTCTTCTTAATGCTTTTATATTCTGCCTTTCATGGCAATTGTTTAGCAGGCAAAATAATTTTCACTGCTGTTCCTTGCTCTCATTTTGAAAGAAGCACCACTAAACAAAATCACCATTGTAAGATCTCCGCGTTTTTTAGATCTTGCTTAGTATATAAGAGGGACTTGTGAAGCAAGTGGGACTTGTGGCTTTTTTGGTCTAGGATGCTTTTAACATCTATAAAATGTTTATGTAGTCCAGATCATAGAAACAAAATATTTTTATTTCCTACAGCTTATTAGATTATTACCCCTGGTTTTATATTCTGATTTGTAAAAACAGTGATTGATAGTCTTCCCTAAAATGAATGTCTCTTTTACATATAATTAACACAACCAATTCTTTTACACAAACATGTCTTCCAGACAGGAAACATGTTCTATATTGTGATCATGATGGCCATAGTCCTGCTGAGTTTTGGGGTGTCACGAAAGGCGATTCTTTCACCAGAGGAGCCTCCTTCTTGGACACTGGCACGGGATATTGTATTCCAGCCCTACTGGATGATGTTTGGTGAGGTCTATGCTGGAGAAATAGATGGTAGGTAATTTTGAGACTATAGCTCAACAGCTTAAATAAAACATATTTAATTTAAGCTGTTGAGCTATTGTCTACTTTGGTCTTCTGAGTTTTGACTACCTACTGAGTCTGTTCTTCCTTAAACAGTTCTGATTCCAGTATATGTATGTCTGTAATGGGTAATACCGCATGAATGAAGTTGAAAATACGAGCTTCTTTGTGAAAAATAAACAGTTTTAAGCTCTAAACCCTTCAAATTTAGTGTTTCAAATTAAATATACAGCAAATATCAGGGCATAGCACATAGAAACTAATACTAATCTACTTCCTGGTCAGGGGATCTGCCAGTGAAACAAGTTTCCAATTACGTGAATCCAAAGGTGCTGATCTCTTGGAGAAAAGAGAAAAGCTGCCTTTAAGGACGAAAGAATAAAGGAGGAAAATAAAGGGAGAAATATGTTACTTGGCACCATTCTTAAACAGATAAACCATATGCACATAGGAGAACTAGAACCAATCAATGTAAATAGGAGAAATTATGTATCTTGATTATGGCTTTGATCTTGTTTCAGTAAGAGAGAGGAATCAGGCACTCCAGAGATATTTAAGCATTACAGATGTAAGGTACTCTCATTCTACTGACTGAAAGTATAAGTAAAACAGTCCCTAAAATAGAAAAGAGAAATATATATTTAAGGTACATAGTTCAGCATAGACTTAATTAATTAAAATAATCTACCATGTTACCTCCATTTTTACTGCTGAAACAGTCACATGTATTTTGGTTATATAAATCAAAATTCTTTTAATGAGAGCACACTGTTAAGTTTTCCAGTTTAATCCATTTAATCATGTAATAATTTTAAACCTGTAGAAATTTGACATTTCCCAAATAAAGCTATGATTTCTATAGTGACTCTTTATCCTGCAGAATATGTCCTGAATTTAGGGCTGCTTTTTATAAGTATGTTTAAAAGATTCCTCAAAAGATTTAAATTTGATTAGAAATTAAAAAGATTGGGAAGTATTTATTTTTATGATTTAAAAACATCAGAAGGGATCCCCTAATTTCCACTATTTGTTGCTTTATGTCTTGGTACTCTTGTCTTAAGGATCAAAGATTTGGATTTCAGCTTACTTGGGTAGAAGTCATCCCCCAAATACATTTCAGCAGCATATTTCCCCTTAACAAAAAGTGGAATGCCTGGCATAAGAACTGGTTTGTATGAAGAGGCGCCTGCATCTTCTGAACAGTGGTAACTAAGGTGGTAGTAGCACAAAGAGGTCTCAGTTCTCCTTTTGGTAGAGGTTGATCTTTAGGTTGGAAATTTAGTGATGTGAAATGTCTGTGAAATTAGTGAGGACTATTCTGTTTCTTGCTGAGACAAATGAGAAGCACAGGCCATTGCTGTGCTCTGCTCTGGTTTCTGTGCTACCCATGTCTTTCATTTAATTTCATTTCATTTCATGTATGTCTTTCATTTCCAGTTTGTGCAACCAATGAAGACTGTCCTCCCGGCTCCTTTCTCACACCATTTCTGCAAGCTGTCTACCTCTTTGTGCAGTACATCATCATGGTCAACTTGCTCATTGCATTCTTTAAGTAAGTACCTTGGTATATTGCTGCAAAAGCAACTAATGTATGTTGTGCTTCTAGTTCCGGAAAAGTTTGCATCTCAACAAGGGCATGTTGATGGTGGTGGTTGTACCCCACCAGCCATGGGGGTAAGTCAAATAAAGGAAAGAATGGTGGTAGCCAGATGGAGCAAGGAAAGGGATAGTGAGAAGGCAGCTAAACTCTTTTGCCACTTAAAAGAATGTGACTCTGTGAGAGTAGACAATTGCAGCTGGCAAAAAACCCAGCATTAATTAATCTCTGAAGTGATTTTCCCTTCCTTAAAGTTGTATTTGTTGCACTAAGAGCCTATATAATATTCATCATAGGGCAGGCCAAACTGGCAGATAAGTGGAAGGTGTACAATTAAAGAGGATAAAGTAAGAATATGCTTTTCCTTTAGCAAATATTTTGAAAATTCTTACTTTAAGCAATCTCATATGTTCTAGACTGAAATCTAACTGTAGTGTTTCCAACAATTTGCCTTTTAATGTGTGCTACCACAGTAGAAAGGATCTTTATAGTAATTATATAGAAATTCATAGTACTTTATCAGTGTCTTTATAGTAATTCTAATCCTTTATGTTTTAACAGAAACTCCTTGTAGTGGAGCACGTTCTGTAAAATACTAGTAAAGAGCAGCCTAACCCAAGAAGTTATTTATTTTTTCTTATAGTTCTAGTATTTCTGGGGAAGAAAAAGTCAGGTGTAGGTTAAAAAAATTCAAATCAATAAAAGAACTCATTCATATGCAAAAAACCCTGAACTACCAAAACTCATTCTATTTCCACTTCCAATAAGAAATCTCTTTCCTGAAATTATGTCAAGGAATCAAGCTATTATTTTATGCATTGCCTATTATTTTACATGTGTGAAATTGTTATTTGAAGTATTTCTGGAGCTAAACCTTTAGTAATGATGATATGGTAAATCTTCTGAGTAGTGATTTGATTGTTCCAGAAGTGGGACCAGAAATGTGTGGGTATGAGAAGTACATTTAATTATGGTCTCAGAAGGAAAGTTGATGTTTTTATGATTATATTCTGACTGTGTAGATGACAGCAAATCTGAAATGACTAGAAATGGAATGCTTGAAACCACAACATTTCTTTCCTGTGCTTGAGTCTATCACAGCAGATACAGAAAATTATTCAGTGCAGTCACATTTATTAATATTGCAGTTCCAATGAGTATTCTGCGGAGGAAAGGCTCATGTAGCTGCAAACTATTTTGTCACAGTTTTCCCTTAGCCTGACACCTACTTTTAATCCAGTCCAAAGTGTCAAACATTGCTGAATTCTACAGTTAGGGTATGTATTAAAATTTAAATAGTATGACTGGAATTTCAAAGCCACGTCAGTGGCACCTTTGCCCAGCTCCCATTATTGTGCATGGGAATTGGATCTCCAAATCTTTGAAGATCTCTTTCTAAGTGCACTAGCTGCAGGCACATGAGTTGCTAAGCTGATTTACCTCACTGGAGGAATGAGACCAGTGTTAGATTAGATCAGTAGAGAAGTGTCTTGTGCTATATTGGGAGTATTCCTCACAGAAGTGTTTTCCTCTCCTTTCCCTCTCCTCTGTGGCTCTCTCCTCAGTAATGTTTATTTTGATTTGAAATCCATATCGAACAAGCTCTGGAAGTACAATCGTTACCGCTACATCATGACCTACCGTGAGAAGCCATGGCTGCCTCCACCATTCATCCTCCTCAGTCACATTGGGCTTCTGATGAAGTGCATCTTCCACCACCAGCCCCAAAATGAGTTGGACCAAGAGGAAGGCGATGTTGGACTAAGTAAGCTGGGAAACAAAAGAAACAGTTCATCATCACTTCCTCACTGTGGAGTTGAGTTTAAAAAAAAAAAAAAAAAAAAAAAGAGAAAAAGGGGGTAATGCTTTTCTTTGTATTTGGCTGTTGCATATTGTGCATCAGTCAAGATACCTCACAACTCTGAACTGAAATAAAGGGACAGCAACTTACTCAGTAGGAACTAAATAATTTCTTATTTTAAAAGAAATTAAGCAGAGCCGAAGGTATAAATTTCTGCGGTTTTCATGAAAAGACCAATAATTCCTTTGTCATTACCTGGGGAAAGTAGCTGCAGAGCCCAAGGGTAGAGAAGATCCAGTGACTGCAGATGCAGAGAGGCTTCCCACCTCCTGGCTGCTCCTGTCCCTTTGTGCACTGGCTTATCACTGCATCTTACCTTCTTCACTTTTCCCAGCCTGGACTCTTCATGCCAGGTCTTTCCTAATGCCTCCTTAAGGTGATGCCAATTCCCTGTGCCACTGTCACCAGGAGCAGCCTGAGCTGTTGTGGAAAAGGGACATCAAGATACTGGGATGGAAATGAATACTCAGTGGTGGGGCTTGGTGGTGGGTGTGAGGCAGGGGAAGAGGTGACTGTAACCGTATCTAAAAAATATTGGGAAGCATTGGTATCTAGTATTATACACCCCATCCTTTTTGATGCATCATATACCCTTGATGTTTTATAACAGAGGTGGGCAGACCCACCTCTGTGGGTTATGCCTCACTTAGAATTTTCTCTGCTGAACATGAATCCCTGAAGATACCTGGCATGCTCACAGGTGGTTACAGAGCTCAAAAACAGGCTTAGATAATCAGTGCTGAACTGCTGTACTGCTGCTCCCTGGTTCAGCTCCCCCATCATGATTGCAGCCAACAGCCTGGCTTTGAAGTGCCATTGCTTGTTTTATGTGCAAGCGCAGCATAAGTCAGTGGCATGACATAGAGGGTGTATTGTAAGGAGCATTAGGCTGAAGGAAAACTGCTTAGCACATCTGAAAATCCTTGCGCAGAAGAGGGCTCCTTCTTTAAGAATGCTTTCCTTACCTTGATCTCAGAACGAGATTTTTTTTTTCTGTTTAGGCACCTCTGGGCACCTTTTCTATACACTTTTGCTTGATAGCTTTCTCTTACTTTAGTTTTGTTGTTGTTCTAATTAACTGCTTTTCACAACGAGTACCCAGGGCCACCCTGTGGAAAATCAATACCAAGACACAGAGTAAAATTCTGGAGGAAAAAAACCCAGGTCAAATAGGGGAGAAAAGCATCTGGAAGGTGATGAAGTCTCATTTGGAGTGAGAGGGGTCTTCACTGCTGAGCTGTGTGTTGCAACTGAGTACTACATCCTTGTAGCAAACACTGCCTTGTTGCTTGGAACAGGCACCTCTCTAGCAAGTATAGTGAGAACTTTGATATATAAAAATGGACAGAAAAGAGGACCTTGGGAAATATGAGTTTGAGCCAGAGAAGCAGCTTTCCACCATACGCATTTCATTGTACTTCTTGTAATGGAGCTGTTTTCTCAGAAGTCTTGTGTGCTCGAAGAATAGCACCACGAGCAGCCCAAGTTATGGAGTTTTAAACTTTGAATGCTTTTTTCCCCCCAGTAATCTTGGGGTGGAAGGTCTTAATGTTTTTTACATATGAACTTTTGTTAAGGATATCTGAATGTTTTATAGATATGAGCATATTAACCAATCAGGTGAAAAACAAAAAAAAAAAAAAAGCTTTGTGGCTTTGAGCACCCGAATGGACTGTAATTGTTGTAGGTGACAAGTTCTAAATGAATGCCTGGGCCAAAATGGAGTGAAATTTTTCTAAGGTTAACATGTTCCTATCTAAGTCTTGTGAATGACATATGTTACAGGGAAAATTTGTGAGAAATTTAATCTTTGTGAGCAGCCATTCAGATACATATTTTTGAGACTTTAAAGAGGAGTGTGCTGGAATTTTTGTCTATGTAGTTTTGTTCCCTAGCTAAGGAAAGACAAAATCCCATATTTTCATGTATTTGAGTCTTTATCCTCAACCCCAAATTCATGCACTTAGGCCTGATTCATTCTTATCAAGGGAGGGAGTGTAAACAAGTTTTTTTACTGGATTTTTTTTCTTTTCTTTTCCTCATGACTTATAAATGATTGCAATTATTAACATGCTTCATACTGATTCCTACCTCCATTATTCAGAGCTCTACCTGAGTGATGAGGAGTTAAAGAAACTCCATGACTTTGAAGAACAGTGTGTAGAAGAATATTTTCTTGAAAAGAATGAAAACCTGAGTTCCAGTGGCAGTGAAAGGATCCGTTTGACCACAGAAAGGTGTGTTTGATGCATATTTATGTTCTTTGTATAAATTTGTCGTATAAAAAGACTTAATTGAGTTCATGCTTTTGAAGCATTCTGAACTTGCATAGGCCTTGTTAATTTGATGGAACTGTGTATGTTTCCGTATCTGTATCTCTTTGAGGTGTGTGTCAGGTCTGCCTGGGAAGCCTTGCTGACAGAATTGCATCCCCAGACCACCCATGCAGTGTGCACATGGTTAAAAGGGTACAGCGAGGTGATGCTCAGTTTCACTTGTGCAGATCAGGTAGCACTACAAAAGTAAGCCAGAGAACAGCATACAATATGCAATTTTATTTAAAAGCTTAGTAGTGTAGGGACACTGAGAGTATTGCTTGTGATTGGGTATAATTGCTGTTAACAGAAACAGCCTGCAAACCATTGTAGCATTATTTACAATAT